>NC_133778.1:62042610-62109847 GCF_003597395.2 Chelonoidis abingdonii
CCAGTTATTATTATATGATTCTTTCATCTGTAATCGTCACTCCTATACTATCATCTGATTCCACCACAGATCAGTGCTACCACAAGCCTCAATCTTGAGGAGGTGGGTTCTGTCCAACTTCCCAGGTTAGACCAAAGGCGCAGAAATGTTCACTTATTGATAAGTGAGTGCGTGTCCTGGGAACTCTTCAGCTTTACCTGGTATTTTCTTCTCATTCCCATTTCTGTTTTTTCGTTTTTTTTTTTAAAATCCCCAATAATCAGTTGATTCCAGTGTCCTTCGTGGTCCCCCTCTTATCTGAGAGGCCATTGCATTTTTGGTAGATGGAGCCCCCTTTAATGCAGGGTTCACGCTGCCAATCGCAGGCAATCAACAGGCAGCCATCATACGGCTGACAAGAATGCATACTATCTGTCAGTATTCACTACAACATTGAACCACAATTTGAAAGCACTCAGCAAGGATCAGAATAAGACTATTTTGTGTATTGCACCAAATATATGAATGTCAAGAAATGGAGGCACACACCTCTTGAAGACTGGCATGGGTGTGCACAGGGGCAAGTGAGCGTGATATATAGACATATAACACTGTCCTGACATTGCACATGGTCTGGGGGGGCGTTGCAATTTTAATTTAAATTTTAAATGAAGCTTCTTAAAACATTTATAAAAACCTTCATATTCTATTGCATAAGCAACAATAGGTTATTACATATATTCGAGACGACTTAGAGAAAGAGACTCGATAGAACGTTAAATGTATTACTCTGGCAAAGTGAAACTTCAAATTAGAAGTGAAAACGAACCTCCGGCACCAACAGCCACTTCTGAGGTGCTGCCCCCTGCATAGAGAATTCTCATCGGTGTGTGTGTTCGACCAGTGTGTTGTGGCCTGTGTGGACCCTCTGATGTCACTAGAAGTCAATAGACGTATACATTGTACTGTTGAAATGGGACAATATTAGATATGAATACAGAACCTTATGCAATGACTAACATAGTCCTGAGTCCAGGAATGAATAAAGGCTCTCCGCTAGGTGAGTAGCACGTGGTTTGTTACTATCCTCCCGAGCTTGGGGGAGCTTGTCCAGAGGCAACTTGCGAAGCTGTGAATATAGGTTATCTTCCTGCCTCTACCATAGTTCAGGTTGGCACATGTTAGAAGGAGAGTCATTAGTCCGGAGAATGGGGTATTACCTCCTTTGATGTATATTGCTTATTCAGAAAGTCGCCAACATGAAAAACCTTCAGTGAGTTGAAGGTCTAAAACTTTACACATTGGATAAGCTCTGCAGCTCCTTGAAAGTAATGGAGGTTAGTTTTGGGGGGAAGCCAAATTCTGTTCGTAGGCTACCAAATGGCTATCTTTGATTTGTATTTTTTTTAAGTTTTTTATTTTAAGTTTTGATATAGTAGTTCAATGTAATTACTGGAAGTCACTTGAACGATGAAATCATTAAACCTCTTAATATTGAGTGGTAAAAGTTACATTACAGTGAACTATGTTTTTAGATACCTCATTCTATTCTAGGTTCCAATTATCACTCATTGTCAGTATTATCACGTGTATCTTTCCGCTGCTATTAAACAGATCTTTGTCATACAAGCACTAACTAAAGATACAGACCCAACATGATAACAATCTAACAATGTAAACATCATGGGACAAAGTATGACATCTGTGTACAATACTTGAGTAGATTAAGTTAATACAACATAACCCACAAGACTGAAGCAGGGGAAGAAGATTTTCTATATTAAGTTTCATGCTGATGGAAGTCAGCTGAAAATAATCTTGATAAAGGAAGTTTAAAAATGTAAAATCTAATGCAAGTTAATATTGCATTAACCCGGCCCCCTCCGCCTCAGAGCAATGTAATTATCGTTAATTTTTAAAAAGCAAAAAAATACTTTGAAAGCGGAGCAGCCTCCTCCCAGGTGTAAGGAATCAGCCCTAGTGAGTGAAAATAATAAAAAAATAACAAATTAGTTATCGCATTTGAGCAGTGGATGTAGGTTAATATAATATATATACTCCAGTTTCCATACGTAAGTAGTGGTATATATATCTCGTCTCCTAAGTAAAAAATGATATATCTGTATTTGATCTTCATTTTAATTCTACAATTATGTGCGCCTATTTAAGGGAATAAATTAGGATTATAATATATATATAGAGGACTTTAAATGTGGTATAATAATGTAGGGTTCTTGTCCTCTTGTCCACAGATAAACGTGTAAATAATATAAAACATTTCCAGTGGTGTGGGGTCAGAATGGGCTATGGTCAGTTTGAAATTGGACATAGATGGGTAAGTATGGTAGTTAACATAAGAACTACGAGGGGGAATTGGAGTGTGTCTGTGGGGAAGACAGCCTAGAACCAGATGAATAAGAAAGGAATGTAAGCACTGGTTTACAGATGGTCACTTTTTCGCTCTGTGTCCAACATCATCAAATATGTAAGTGCGCTGTATGTAGGCACAGGAGCAAGGACGTGCATTGGCGCGTTGTATTGGGCTGTACTCTCTCATTATACCCAGTTTTTTTTATATCGGTACTGGATTCACATTGACATTAAAGAGAACTCCAGATTATAACCACGTGGGATGGTCAGGATCGTGTAAAAAGTCTTGCCTGTGAAGTTTAGTAATAGCCATGTCTAGATTAGGACAAAAGGTTTCTTTAGTTAATTTTTTTTTTTTAATGTATTTTATAGGCCAGATGATTTTACTAAACCATAATTATAGACAGGGGTAAGTAGATCGATTTCTCTCGTTGATCTTCCTTTCTTTCCTGATGTCATTGACAGTAATAACATGGAGTAGCCAAAATGGTTCTTTGGGAGGATTCTCAGCCGCTTCAGAGGATCAGGCCCACTTTGATATATTTGCCGTTACTTTGGGTCACACGTACTACAACGGATTATTCCAATATTACATAAACCGGCTTTTTTTGTAAAACAGATAATGTATGAAAGTTGAGTACACGGTTCGTGGCCACCACTAACCCACGAGTTAATCGGGCGGGTCGGTGTGCAGTCATTTCCGGGACATAGCTGTCGATTTTCCGGAGCTGTGTCACTGTCAAGTTGAGCTTATTTCGTAGCTATCCATAGTTCCCGCAGTTACTCCCTGCCCTTGGATGAGTTCTGGTGGTTGAATCCCACAGTCGCCTGAGGTGGTGCAAAATAATCATTGTCGCGGGTGGATTCTGTTGGTAAATTTGATCAGTCGCATTCCTTGCATCAGGGGAAAGCAACGGAGACAATCATTTTCGATGCCTGTTCTCCTGGATGCCTGGCTAGGACGCCATAGGCACGTCACACCATGGAGCCCGATTCAGTTTTTTTTCTGCCACCCGTAATGTGTACTGGATGCTGCTGACCGGAGCCCGCATTACGCCAGCACTACACGAGCAGCATTATTTGGCCTGTTGCCATACGAGACAGAGATTGGTATCAAGTCATTTGTATGTCTGCTGTGCCATTGTAAAAGACCGCTTGTATCTGTGTTCTGGTACCCATCTGCTGGTGTCGGATGGTGCCCTGGCCGAGGTCATCGGGACCGGGTAGAATCAAAGACAGAAAATGGTGAATAGAACCCCCGTCATCCCATCTTGTATGATTATCTAAATAGAGTCAGTCTGACTAGAAGTCATGGGGCAGTGTACTAAGAACCAGTGTTATGGAAAGAACAGAGGCACAGGTCCGCCTCCGTTTCACGATCCCTACAGAAATACGATGACTGCATGCCATTTCAGGGGTGTCCGTGCAACAACCCCCCTGTTGCTTCCCTCCTTCTGCACGCTTTCCTCGTTTGTGCTACCATGCAGCTTTGTCCCTCCATTGCGTGATAAGTATATAAATACTCCAAGGAATATACAGTGACTCTTGTTACTGGAAGTGTAAAATGAGGAGAGGCAGGCTCCCGCAAGGGCAGAGCTAGACACGTTCCTCGGGCAAGAACATTAAGCGGTGTCTTGGGGTTACCGATCGGTAGTCCCAGTGCATCCCGCCTCACTGATGAGTTCCAGGGTAGTACGAATCTTTCTTTAGACATAAAGGGGGAAGGGCTGATGGAGCTCAGCCCCACAGTTGCTATGATTGAGGACGTTACCAGCGCGTTCTGTATATCTATTCTGGATGAACTGGGAATCATTCCTAATTTTTACCTCAGGCGCCCCCCCGGACTACCTCACCTGAAGGCTCAGCCAGACACTACAGTGATTATCGATGACGGATAGCAGTAATAGTTGTACCCTCTGCCACCGGGGGGGCCGAGAGGAGCGATACTGCATCTTTAAGTGCTGCAAGCATCACGTTACCAGCAGATTCAGTAGACTGCTAGAAGGTGCGTGTGAAAATAAATCAAGAAACATTTTTTCCGCCCTTTCTTTCATGGGGGGAGGGATACATTTGATGAGCTATAACCCTGAGCCCACACTGACAATGTGTTTGACCATACAGGCATTGAGCTCAGCCAAATAATGCAGAATAATACTTTTCGAGAACTGCTTGTGGGTGTGGAATAGCTGTGAGTCCTCAGTACCCTCCCTCCTCCAATGAGCGCCTCATTTGATTTTGCCTTTCCGTTTATGCTTGTCACAGCAGCTATGGCTGTGGACTTGTATCAGTTAGCCTGGAGATTTTTTTCAAATCTTTGCATTCGCGTTCGTATTCCTGTTAACGAAGGCTCTTGGAAATAAAAGAAAACAGCAAAAAATAATTTTCTCCCCCATTATCATGATCAGATTCCAGTCATCTCCGTTAGCAGTTCACACTGGAGCTTCTTTTTGATTTGGACTGCTTATGCCACTTGTTGCTGTCAGAGCTCCCACCGACTGGGCAAACAGGAAATGCAATTCAAAAGTCTGCTCGGGGCTTTCCTGTTTACTTCCGGCCCGTGTCATCAAGTTGATTGCTGTTCCAGCGAGCAGTCACTAATGTGGCACTGTGCAGGAACCCCGCTAGTGCCAGGCCTACCATTGATTTGCCTGGCCAACAACTAACCCTAATCCAGATTTTGTTAATAGCCTGATTTTTTATGCTGTTTCTACTCCTCTCATTTGTGAGTTATGTTAGTACAGAACATCCGATTTAAGATATTTTATGATCATATATAATAGGGCTCATAGTGTGGACGGCTACAATCAGGTTAATCGTTTAACGCGTAAAATCAGTTTAAACGTCGTGTGTAGACCTACAGGCCTGAGGTAATGACGGGTTACAAGAACGAGATATATGACAATGTGAGACACCAGGCTTATACAAGTTTATACTGGCGTTGTGACATTGACTCTTGTTGGCTTTAGGAAAACTGCAACCTTTCCTGCTCTCAGTGACTTCATTTGTAATATGTACCATGCTTCTAAATCTTCGTTCCAGTCAAGTTACCATAAGGTGTCTATAATAGGACATGATCAGGGCGTTAAGCTGCAACAACATGTAGCGGGCCCCATGTTCGAAGAGTGGCTCACTGCATGGCCAGCAGGGGTGAGTAGGGCAAGCAATGGGGTTTCAGTGGGCTTAATGATTGCGTTTGGGTTCTTGTCGTCTAAAACGACGTTGTTGAACTATCCTGACACTTACCGAGCTTATATAGTCATATTTTTCATGCTGTTTTTTCTTGTTTCATGTTAACATTTCAAAATTGTCTCATTGATACTTCTAACATGAGCTTAAGTCCTACGCATCACCTCTATGTTAGTTTATAATCAATGAACAAACCTACTTTTGACACCTTTTACATCATAGGACACTAACTGGCTTGCTCCTACTCAGAGTTTGGCCTTAATTAGCATAGTTGTTTGATGCATTCTGTTCAGTTTGGTGGATTTAATTCTAGTTACTTTCACTCCGTCCTGTTCATTTTTGATTTTCTTCGGCGGCTGCCCTCTATCTTCTTCCACTTTCGAATCGGTCGCGCTGCTGGTCGCCTTCTGCCCTCCCCATGCCAATTGTTTAGTTCACACTTCTGCTTTCTCCGACTTTTAAGATCTTGTTGCAAACTCCTATCTCTCCCCTCCGCAACTCCTTTTGGTCTACAATGACACTGGTCTTTCTTTTCTTATCTTTATATTCTCTTGTTGACCCGGCTCTGTCTGTCACTTTTTCATAATTTTTAGCCCTTTCTTTTAGTTACATCTGCCCCTAGCACGTATACCTCCTAACTACCTGCCTTCATTTCCAGCTTGTTCGCGTCCCTGCTACCTGTGTTGCTCCTGATGTTGCAACTCTCTCTGGCGTGCAGTTCTAACGCTCAGGTCGTTTCTGTTTTTCCGCCTGCAGTTTTGAAGGTTTCCGCCTTATCCCCCCCCCCCCGATTTCACAGCACCTATTACATCTTTCTAATTTTTCTGCTTCCAGATTCTGACGTTTTTTTCTTGGGCACTGCTTCAATTCATATTACACATGCTGGGCCTATCCAGACTCTGCTTCTAGGTTTATGCTTTTTTTGTTTTATTTCTGGACCAGCCATCTTTGTGTCTAATATTGCTTGGTTTTTTGTTGCTCGGTTCTTACATATGTCCATATCTTATTACATTTCACTCTAATAGAATTGAGCATAAGGCAAGCCCTTCTTCTGAGACTTTTGTACATTATTGTGTTACTTCTTAGACCCAACCATGTTAAGATCTAGATTCTTAGAAGGTTCTTTCTTTTTTTTTAGATGCTCTATTCGTGGTTACTACCATGTTTGTTTCCTCAAAATTTATTCTACAGCCGACTTTTTACCTTTCAACCCCCAAACCACTAACATCTGCTCTCTACTGCATTTTCTTGATCCTGTGGGTCCCTCCTGTTAATATTCTCCTGCTTGTTTTGTCCTAAACTTAATTCCTTTTCGATTATACTGATTGGGCCTTTCAGATAGTTTCATCTTAACTAGCCATTCCTTCTGCCAACTAATCATACCTTTCCCTATGAGAGTCTTTTTCTCTTCCTCTCTTGAGCGTGCTGATTCCTCCCAGTTCTACTCCATGCACAGTATTCAGGCTTGCATGCCATCACCATGGTCTCAGTCGCTATGCCAGGTAGCTACCATGTTTTCATTCCGTTGTTTCTTGATGTTATGTATGATGGAAGGACGTGCAATGACCCATCAAGGCTAATGCTGGGTTTTCCACCTGCTTGCATGGTAATGACTTCTACCAGCAAAGGCAATGATGTATCGGGTCCCTCTGCGTTGAGGCTTGTGCCCACACGGTAGGCTTCTCTGCTTTGATCTGTCACCCCATTTCTTCGATCATATCATCCGCCTGGCTGAACTTCTCGACTTTCTAGAGCCTGTCAACATATTGTTTGCTGCAAGCCACAATCTGCATCTGGACGTGAAATGCACTTTACAATATTGTTCTTAGTTCATACAACGAATACAACTCGTGACTTACACGTTATTTAAGGTCCATTGTCAAGTGTGCTTGTACATCTGTTATTCCCAAGAAAGGGAGCCTATATGTGCCCTATTAATACATTGTGCGGCTATATTCAAAAATATATTACTATTGAGTTTTGATTGGGCTTGCTGCCAACCATTCTGATACATAAAAAGCTACTGTCTGCTAGAATGCAAAGACTTAATATATGTCAAAACTAAACTACACAACACTAACTGCTGCATTATAGTTAATTCAGTTTTGCATTGACTCGAACATGAAAAGCAGGAAATTGATTAAGTACTTGCACTAGTTCTACAAATGTCCCGCAAACTGAATATATTACAAACTAGATTGAGGTATATATACTATCAGACTCATGACAAACTTAATTGCCTATCAAGGTATCGGACATGTTAGCTGTATCGATCATGATGTTAGCTATAGTGCATTAATGGTAGCTAAGTTATAATATTTTGAGTGTCGTTGTGCCAGCATGCGGGAATAGTCCAGCTGCCTATTTGTATTCAGAATGACGTGCATTATCTTCAGCATTTCCGTTTGATCGTTCTCTGTTAATGCAAGGTGTCCGTCTTGTGGAGGCAGCTCCCCTAAGCCACGAGATATTGAATATGATGTTAGCTCCCACCTGTACCATCTTGCTGGTGGCCAGAGGAGCATATCCGCAACTGCTCTCGCGCACTACACCACAGATATCTGCGCCACTTGACAGTCTACCATTGATCTGTGAAGTTGGGGAGCCTTTTTCTCTGTAACCATGGTCCGGCCGTAATGCTTCCCGGGGGGAACAGTCAGATTTTATTCGTTGGGCCAGCACTTGACGGACGCAGGAAGCCGCTCGTTCGATTGTTCCGATGTGCGACAACATGGATCCTCGCTTCGCTCACTCTGTAGAACCGAGACCATCGGAGTCCGCAAGGCAGACATACCATGCTCTGGGGAGCCAGGTGCTCTGTCGAAAGACCCGGGGACGAGGCACCTGACACTCCTCTCATCTCGACGTGCCGTCACCTATGATTACGGACGCTCCTGCTAGTCTCAATAACACATATAATGCCAGATACATCTTAGTGATTCATGGGTTATTACACGTATACAGTTTAAAGGGTTATTCCTTGAATAGCTTGTCTCGATTGCTATGTACTTGCGGATCAATCCAACATATGCTTTGTTTGTCTTGTTGATACTAGATCCTCGTAGTCTCAATTTCTCAACGCTAACTGTGTATGCATAATTACTCCTTCTTGTGCAGCACTCTTAGCACTCTTCACGCATGTAGACGCTTAGGCAAAAGTGTCGTTGCTGCGACATTACTTAGGCTGGTAAGATCGTACTATGGCCGTCAGTTCTGCTCATTAGTCAAACTGAGGTGGAGGGCCTATATGCCAGTTACTTATACGCCATTCGAGGAGTCTCCTGGAGGCCCAAGGAGCCTTTATACGACAACTTGATAAAGCAGCAGGGTCATTATGACTCGCATATACCATCCTTGAAAAAAAAGTGATAGGCTAGAACACCGCGACCCAGGTGCCTCCGTCGCCACCATACGAGAGTTGCCTCCAGTTGCACCGCCACGGGCACTCAAGGCGTCGCACACTAGCGGCCAGCTGCACCCTCTCATTCACTTTAGTCTGACACGCGATAAATGGAGATCTCGTCTCAGCAAAACTGCGTGTCATTCACTAATGCTGAAATTGCATTTGCATTATTAATAGGTGTAGCAAGTGGCCAAGGCCCCAGACCGAATTAGATCGTCTCGGTACGTATAAAAGTCTCCAGTGGATGGAGGCGTCCTGAATATCTAGCATCAATTTGTATCTCATGGCTACCTTAACTACCCGACTCTTCTCTTGAATTAAAACATGGCAGTAGAGGGCTGTCTTGCAAGCTGCCCAGAGATAGGAACCCTCTCCCTATGAGCTCTGGTGACTAGGTGACTAATCTACACCATTTGCGAGACTCAATCTAGGAGATTTTTCTCTTGAGCACAGTCTTCTTAGTTGAATGGCACTTTCCTGCACCTTACTCTGAGCCCGGCTCGCATCACGCAGTACGCCTATGGCTTAGTTCTCGTATGACTGGATGTCATTCCCACGCCCTAACCCCGTGGCGAATATCTGGTGGCTCGCTGCGCTCACCGGACTATCCAGTTTTACCTTGCATGGTAGCCTTGCCAACATCTCTCTTAGGATTAAATATGTCGCTGGTTCTATTCACGTTGTTCCACCTCCTCGTCCCAGCCTGCTCGTTCCCTCCCACTAGTGACCACTGACCACTCAGTTTTTGCTAATTTCCCAGCTGTGCTTGGTGCTAGTCCATGTCACCTGGTCAGTCCCACTGCCCCACATCCTCCACTGCCCCCCCGCCATGCCCACACCACTCACTGGCGTTACCATTATCCCCCCCTGTGGCCCTATGCTCCGATCTCGAGCACTCTCAGTGCACTCCCATCTAGCACTGCACCACCGGCGTCATCGCTTGCTGCCGCCGAGCTAGGAGCGCTTCTTAGCCTTCTACTGCATCTATGGCTCCCCCTCTGCCTGTGCTGACACTCATCCGTCACTTCCCTCCAGAACCTTTCACTGCCTACTCACCATCCCTTACCGCATTGGTTGGGAATGTGCCAATATAGTCAGCACTACACACCGTTGGCCTCGCCCACCCATTGCTTGCTACTCCCCCTGCTGGGCCATGTCAGTGACCACACTGGCTACATGGGCCGTCATGTAGTGTGCAGACCTTGCATCTTGTCCCCTATATTATATAGAGCCTCTTCGTATCTCTCATATCTCATAGAAGTGTATGCTCATGACGATGTACGTATTAGCGGGCATACAGAACCTAAAATGAGTGATCATCTATGCGCACTAGTTGCATGCTTTTCCCCAAACAACAACTAATCCCTCGCAGTGTTACACCCAGACCAAGATCTCAGGCATAGCTCACTCTTCCTGATGCTCGAGTCATATCTCTCTCGTCTGTAATCACACTCTCGGCTTGTCATCCACTACTGCCAGCTCATTCACCTCCTCCCTTTTCTATCTAACTGATACTTTCCATCTCATTCCTAGCGATCGATCTTGAAACCGACATATTTCAGCTGAATACCCGATCACACACTCAATGTGTGCGCCTATTTACTTTTTAGATATAATAATGTTTTTGGAAAATCTCTCGTGTGATGCGCGTGTGTAGTCGCGGTTGCTCTTCGGCATCGAGCAGCTGTATGCTCGCGCTCACTCTCTCGTTGTTATCACCATCACTCACAGGTATTCACGTGGATTCGTGCTGTGTCTCCTCGCAAATCATCCGTATATTGTCCTCGCGGTGTGGCGTTTAGTCCCACAGTGCCGACATTGGGAACGTGACTCTGGAAGCAGAGCAATCCCAAACTTGAGATTGCGGCCAGTATACATAGAAAGCCCGCAGATTTCTCTAGATGATGCAGTTCCTGTGGTGCGGCCCGTCTATCATGCTGACATTTGTCCAGTGGGGCGTCATTTCTCTCTCCTATCATCACAAGAGGATCCTTATCATTTGTGACTAGTCTGCGAGTTATTTATCTTACATTATGTCTGTATAGTTTATTCATTGATATAGTCTCTGTCATCGTAGCCTCGTGACGAAATGTTATATGCCGAATTAGCATTTTGAATTGAAGGTCTCCGGCTTGATGTTATAGTTGTCCGATTTTTAGTGTGGCAGTCAGTTGCTGTTTTATCTAGTCTGCGTGTGAGCGGTGAGAGATGCCATAAGAATCAAAGTACGCTCTTGTTGGGTGGGGGTGTGGGTATGTGAGCGTCTCCATTATTCCTAGTCATTCCTCAGCGAGCCTGTTTGTGGCTCAAAGTATTTGTCGTTCTTGGGTGTGTTCTGAGGCTCGCCGAATGTCTGTTTGGGTCAAACACATTGTCCAGTGTGGTCTTCGGGTATAGCTCATTTCATTATCCCCTCCCCCCATGAAAAGGAAAGGGCGGAAAAAATGCTTTCTTGACTTTTTTTCAACGTCACCCTAGGTCTCACTGAATGCTGTGTTAGACGTGATGCTGCAGCACTTATAAGATCAGGTGATCCGCTTTCCCCTCCCCCTCCCCGACGTGCAGAGGTACAATATGACTGCTATTCGTCATCATAATCAACCTGTGACGTGTCCTTGGCGATGCCTTCAGGTGAGGTAGTCCGGGGCGCCTGAGGTAAAACATAATTATTCTCAGTCATCCAGTAGATAGTACGAACCGGCTGGTAACCGTCCTCATCATAGCAACTGTGGGCTGACGGCTCCATTCAGCCCCTTCCCCCTTGTTATGTTTTCTAAAGAAAGATTCGTAACTCCCTGGACTTCCAGAGGTCGGATGCCTGGTCTACCTCTTGCCCAGCACGTTAAGTGTTTCCTTGCCTGGACTAGTTTGCCCGTGTTGGATGCTTGCCTCCGGCTCATTCACCTCGTAACAAGTCAGTGTTCTTAATTCCGCATTCTTATTACTTCATCACGCTTGGGGGGACGATCTGGTAAGTCGTCCAGGACCAGGTCTTGGACGGATAGGTGATAGCAACAGGGTGGGTATGTTTGCCACGGTTTTACACCCCTAATCGGCATGCAGCTCATCATCTTCTGTGGGACGATCGAGCGGCTGTGCTCTCTGTTCTCCGTATTACATGGTTCTCTAGTACACTTGCCCCATATCTAGGCAGGACTGACTTTTTTTAATATCATAAAGGAGGGTAATTGACCCGGGGGTTCTATTCCATTTTGTCTTTGATCTCCCGGCCGATCCTCGGCCAGGGCACCCATGACACCAGCAGATGGTACCAGAACGACAGTATAACGTTCTTTAGCAATGGCTCACAGCAACAGTACAGAATGACTGATACACAATCTTCTTGCTGTATGCAAAGGCAAATGAATGCTGCTGGTAGTGCTGCGGTATGCGCCTCGTCAGCAGCATCCAGTACACATACGTGGGCAGAGAAAAAAAAAGCTGAACGGGCTCCATGGTGTGCGTGCCTATGGGTCGTCCAGAGCATCCGAGGAAAGAGGCATGAAAATGGATTGTCTCCGTTGCTTTCCGGAGGAAGGAATGACGTGGATAAATTTACCCAGAACCACCGCGACAATTGATTTTTTGCCCATCAGGCACTGGGATTCAACCAGATTCCAAGGGGCAGGGGAGACTGCGGGAACTATGGGATAGCTACGAAATAGCTACCGACAGTGCAACGCTCCGGAAATCGACGCTAGCCTCGGACCATGGACGCACACCGCCGAATTAATGTGCTTAGTGTGGCCACGTGTACTCGACTTTATACAATCTGTTTTACAAAACCGGTTTATGTAAAATTGGAATAATCCCGTAGTGTAGATGTACCCCAAGTAATGGCAAATATTACAAAGTGGGCCTGATCCTCTGAGGGGCTGAGAATCCTCAACCAAAGCAACCCATTTTGCTTATCTCCATGTTATTCTGTCAATTGACATCAGGAAGAGAAGGAAGTATCACGAGAAAGGATCATTACCCTGTCTAAATTATGGTTTTAAAACATGCTGGCTAAAATACATTAAAAAAAAAAAAATTACCTAAAGAAACCTTTTGTCCTAATCTAGACAAGGCTTTACTTAAACTTACAGGGCAAGAACTTTTACACAGAGTTCCTGATCCTCCTCACAGTGGTATAGATCTGGAGTTCTCTATTAATGTCAATGGATTTGTACCGATATAAAAAAAACTGGTATAAATGAGAGGTAAGCCAAACCGCCAAGGCACAGTCCTTGCTTTGTGCTCTACTACAGCCTACATTTGATTATGTTGAGACTTTACAGGAAAAGTGACCATCTGTAAACAGTCTTCCACTTCCTTTCTTTTCCATCTGTTCTAGGCTGTCTTTCCCCCACAGACACACTCCATTCCCACCGAGTTCTATGTTACTCCATACTTACCCATCTATGTCCAAATTTAAAACTGCATACCCATTCTAAACCCACACCACTGAAATGTTATATTATTACACGTTAGCTGGAAGAGACAGACCCTACAGTTACTTTTACCACATTTTAAAAGTCCACCTTTTATCCTCATTTAGAAAAACCTATAGTCTAGGCACACCCTAAAATAGGAGGAAATTAATTGTTAGATTAAAATGAAATCAAACTACAGATAAATTATCATTTTTAAGAGACTGAGAAAGCCTTGTATTTAGAATCCACTAACAGTTACGTGAAACTGAGAAAACTAAGGAAAAAAGCAAATGCAACCTACCATCCACTGCTCAAATACGATAACTAATTTATTTTATTATTTTCACTTTAATGCATATTAACTTTGCATTTAGGATTTTACATTTTTAAACTTCCTTTATCAGATATTTTCAGCTGACTCACAGCATAAACTAATTAGGAAAATCTTCTTTCCCCTGCTTCAGTCTTTGTGGTTTGTTGTTAGATTTAATCTACTCAGTATTGAGATACAGAGCATACTGTCCCATGTAATGTTTACACTTGAGATATGTTATCTGTTTGGGCTCTGTATCTTTAGTAGTGTTGTAACTACAAAAGATCTGTTTAATAGCAGCTAAAGATACCACAGTGGAATAATACTGACAATGAGGTGATAATTGGAACCTGAATGATGAGGTATCTGAAAACAATAGTTCACTGTAATTAACTTTTACCATCATTAAGAGGGTTAATGATTATGTCAGTGACCTCCCAGGTAAATTGACTTGAAACTACTATATTCAAAACTGTAAAATAAAAAACTTAAAAAAAATAAAAATCAGAAGATAGCCATGTAGCTACGAACAGAATTTGGCCTGTCCCCCCAAACTAACTCCATTAGCTTCAAGGAGAGCAGAGCTTTATCCAATGTGTAAATTTAACCTTCATACCTCACTGAAGTTGTTTCATGTAGCCTGCACTTTCTGAATAAGCAATATACATCAAAGGTATACCCCTTTCTGGTACCTATGACTATCCTTCTAACATGTGACCAACCTGAACTAGGTAGAGGCAGGAAGACCTATTTCAACAGCTTTCCTGCAAGTTGCCTCTGGAAAGCAGTAGGGAGGAAGTAACAACACACAGTGCTACATACAGTCGGAGCATCATTCCTAGAAGGACTCAGGACTATGTTATCATGCACTAAGAGTTCTGTGATTCATATTAATATTGTCCCATTTCAAACAGTACAATGTTAACGTGCTAAGGAACTTCTAGTGCACATCAGCAGGGTCCACACAGGCCACAACACACTGGTGCGAACACACACACCATGCAGAAAAGCTCTAATGCAGGGGTCAGCAACCTTTCAGAAGTCGTGTGCCGAGTGTTCGTTTATTCACTTTAATTTAAGGTTTCACGTGCCAGTAATACATTTTAACGTTTTCAGAAGGTCTCTTTCTCTAAGTCTATAATATATAAGTAAACTATTGTTGTATGCAAAGTAAATAAGGTTTTTAAAATGTTTAAGAAGCTTCATTTAAAATTAAATTAAAATGCAGAGCCCCCCCAGACCCATGGCCAGGATCCAGGCAGTGTGAGTGCCACTGAAAATCAGCTCACTTGCCGCCTTCAGCACCCATGCCATAGGTTGCCTACCCCTGCTCTAATGTAATACCACCAAAATGTTATTGACCTTCAGGCTTCCAAATGGGTTCATGTTTAGAAGTACAGTAGTTGCATTTTGTCAGCCCAGATGCTGGCCTGTTGGATTCCTGCATTGGCAGGTGAACCCTGCATTAAAGGGGCTCCATCTACCAAAACTGCAATGGCCCCTCTCAGATAAGAGGGGGACCACAAGGACACTGGAATCAACTGATTATTGGGGATTTAAAAAAAAAAACGAAAAAACAGAAATGGGAATGAAGAAGAAAATACCTAGGTAAAGCTGTCTCCCAGGACAGCACTCACTTCTCCAATAAGTGAACATTTCTGGCCTTTGGTAACTGGGAAAGTGGACAGAACCCACCTCCCTCAGTGAGGCAGGGGTAGCCACTGATCTCTGGAATCAGATGATTATAGAGGACAAAGACTGAAAGAATCATATAATCATAGGACTGGAAGGGACCTCGAGAGGCCATCTAGTCCAGTCCCCTGCACTCATGACAGGATTATTATCTAGACCATCCCTGACATTTGTTTGTCTAATCTGCTCTTAAAAATCTCCAATGATGGAGATTCCACAACCTCCCTAGGCAATTTATTCCAGTGTCTAACTACCCTGACAAGAAGTTTTTCCTAATGTCCGACGTAAACCTCCTTTGTAATTTAAGCCCATTGCTTCTTGTCCTATCCTCAGAAGTTAAGAATTTTTCCTCCCTCTTCCTTGTAATAGCCTTTTATGTCCTCTCTGTCTTCTCCAGACTAAACAAACCCATTTTTTTCAATCTTCCCTCAGAGGTCATGTTTTCTAGACCTTTAATCATTTTTATTGCTCTTCTCTGGACATTCTCCAATTTGTCTACATCTTTCCTGAAATGTGGCACCCAGAACTGGACACAGTTCCAGTTGAGGCCTAATCAGCGTGGAGTAAAGTGAAATAATTACTACTAGCTTCTTGCTTACAATGCTCCTGCTAATACATCCCAGAATGAGGTTTGCTTTCTTCCTCCCCCCGCTCCTCCAACCAACAGTGTTACACTGGTCACTCATTTAGCTTGTGATCAACTCTCACCCCCAGATCCCTTTCTGCAGTACTCCTTCTTAGGCAGTCATTTCCCATTTTGTATGTGTACAACTGATTGTTTCTTCCTAAGTGGAGTACTTTGCATTTGTCCTTGTTTGAATTTCATCCTGTTTTCTTCAGACCATTTCTTCAGATCCTTTTCAATTTTAATCCTGTCCTCCAAAGGAGATGCAACCCCTCCCATCTTGGTATCGTCTGCAAACTTTATAAGTATACTTCTAACACGGACAGACCCCAGTCATTGGCGGGCGTGATCGAACCTGGGATTTCTAGAGCTTAGTGCATGAGCGTCTACCACATGAGCTAAAAGTCAACTGGCACTTAGCTACTCTAAGTGGTCTCAGTGCCACTAAATGGGACAGAACACCACACCCAGGAGGTGTGTGGGTTATATACTCTCTATGCCATTATCCAAATTGTGGTAATGGTGTTTATGAGGTAGACATTAACTAGATAAGATCAGCAAATTTATTTAATATGGGACTTGTGAAAAACCTTCATATGATGACTTTTGGTCACTACGGACCTGGGCTGGATTTGAATTGACCTATCTAGATCCAAGGCCATCAGTCTCACTAACAAACCCTACAATGTTTGTGGGGTTTTGTTTTTTGTATTACTCACTTATAGTCAATTATCACTGGAGCTTTAACCTGGCCTCCAGTTCTGCAGGTGTAATTTTGCCTGTACACATAACCGTCCAGGGACTTCTGTTGCATTTGCTCACACATTTTGAAAGTTTTCATCCTGTGTTTACAAGTAATCAAAGCTGTACGCACAAAGCCCGTTCAGATACATTGGCTTTGTATATCACCTGCACACACAAAGGGCTAGTACAAGAAATGTCTGTGTACAGATGTGTGTACCAAAGTTGCTGCAGACAAGTGGATAAACAACTTGCTTTTTTTCTTTTCTTTTCCTTGATCATCGACTCACTCCCTATTGATTTAAGCATGATATTACCCTGGTGCTTTCTGTGGCACATTTCTAACAAAGTAGTGCTTTATTATTGAACTGTTATTTGTAAAGTGTATTTTTCTACCACTTAAGAAAATCACTGTTAAAGTAACTCACTGCATGATTATAAATTAAATTATAGAAATGTCACAGATTATTCATTTAGACTAATTTTGGCTAGGTTGTGGTAGTGGTATTTCTGTGTATCTTTAAAAAATTGTGATATTAAAGCATTGCCAGTTACTATCTTGACCACTTTCCTTATATGTTGTATCTTTTTCTCCTCTCCTCTGTCTTTTACCTCGTAAACTCTTAGGGAAGGCAACGCGTCTTCTTTTATGTCTGGAAATTGCTTAGGACCTTGCAGATACTACCCAAACAAAGAACAGTAATAATCATAGGAGTGTCTTGTTTGATCCAGTGCCAGAAGTCACAAAGAATCCCATTAAACCCTCAGTGCAGCAGCACACATGGATTTATTGCCTAGCTTATATTTTTCAGGATTAATGGTACTAATGGAAATAAACTTTCACCTGAATTATTCAAGACCTACAATGGAAAAGGAAGGCACATTGCAGTGCGAGAGAGAGAGAGAGATCATTTTGCCCATGATATTGTAACAAAACTGGAATGTGAATGTATAATTCAATTTTTGTTCTCATACACTGGATGGAGAGTCAGGAGATCTAGGTTATCTTCCCAATTCTGTCAACTAGCTGCTGTGTAGACATAGGTAAATCACTTCACCACTCTGTGCCTCAGCTTCTAAATCGGTAAAAGGGAGAACGTCTTTTTTGCAAAGTATTTTCAAATCTACATATGAAAATGTTTTGCAAGACCATTACAAACTAATATAGTTTTCTCCACTGAAGTAAGGTCTCCAAGTCATGCCTTCCCCTTTAATCTTGTTTGCTACCTTCTACCAAAGACTTTAGCAACACATTTTAAGTGGCTTACGTAAAAAGGGCAGTACAATGAAATCAACTCTGCAAATCTTATTTTGCCTAGATTTAATTATGATTAATCTCATTGACTTTGATGACTGTTCTGACATTTCTAATTTTACACAACATTTGCACCAGATTGTTGTAAACTCTCCTATTTCATGCTGTGTAGTTCCATTGTCTCCTGAACATGTAACATACAGCCAATATGACACATTAATTTCTAGACATTTGCACCTTTACACTGAATACAGCCTGCCAGTATCATAAATACCAGCATTAGCATTCAGACCCACGTCTAAGTCATTCTGCTACGTCATTTTCTTGCTGTAATAATGTTATTCCCTACTTGCAATATTTTAAGTGATAGTGTTTTGTAAAGTTTAGAATATATTTTCTGAAAAATGTTAGAACTTCAGTTGTCTTTAATACTCTTAATATTGCCGCAGTCTTATTTTGAAGATTTTGTCATAAAACTGGGAAATGTCTCTCCCAGAAAGAAAATATAACAGCTGTTCTAAGCTAAGAAGTAGGCTATTTTGAATTAAAATAACTATATTCTATGTGTTTTAAGACTGAAATGTAACCACAGAAGGGCTTTATGTTAATTAAAAGGCGAGTTTAGTATATGGTTAATAACCTTGATGCCCTAATTGTGATCATTTTGTTTTAAATTAGGAAAAAGACTTGTATACAGGGGCCCCACAAAATCTAATAGCCCCAGACCCACAGGAGAGTTAATTCAGCCCTGCCTGTAATATTATTAATTAAGGTCTATTTCATCTGCTGCATTTCTCTTGCACAATGCTATCTTAATACACTTGCTCTACTGGTGCAAATTTCAGGGTTTGTCTTTTTGTTAAGCAAGCACTGGACTGCAGCCTACTCAATACATTTCTGCAGGTTCTCCTCTGGGCCTACTCTTAGGACATCAGGGTTGGAAGGGACCTCAAGAGGTCATCTAGTCCAACCCCCTGCTCAAAGCAGGACCAATCCCCAAATGGCCCCCTCAAGGATTGAACTCACAGCCCTGGGTTTAGCAAGCCAATGCTCAAACCACTGACCTATCCCTCCCTGCTCTTGCTCTTTATTGTGTACTACAGACACTTCCTTTGGCACTGGGATAGCACATGGCTGCTAAAAATAGCATTCCCTTCCCCAGATACCTGGTCTTAGCGTTATATACTCCATCACCATGGTTATTATCTCTTTTGATAAAACATATTTTGTTAAGATGTCTTGGTCTTCCTGAGCCATTGGCTCAATTATTGAAATTGTTGCCTCTTGTGGGCCAATGCCTGTAGCCCATACTCAAGAAAAACTCCTTCTAGCAGCCTCTGGCCAGATCCTGCAAGCCTGGGGAGAATTGCTTGGATGGGAACTTTGTGAGGATTGCAGGATTTAGCCCATGAGAAACTGGAGTTAAAGAATTAGCTCAAGGTCTCAGCAAGATTAAAGCATCTAAACATATATCTCACAAAGAAAAGTCTAGAGAAATGGGGAAGCCAAATGATTAAACGCTAGATGAGACGATTACAAAGACCTTGCATTAAGCAAAAGTATTACAGAATGGCTCCAGACAACATCCTCCAGGAGGGAGGTACTAGACATGGACTCTGAAACGAGAAGGCCCTGATTCAGCTGGAATTTCTGAAAGGAAGATAATGACAACTTGGCCAATTTTTATCACAAATCTGCCATCAACAAAAAACAGGATTATGACCAAAACATTAGCATTCCAATCTTTCTCTTTATAAGCTTACCTCAGCGGGAAAGCAGCCAAAGGGACTTTAGAGGCAAAAGCTTTGGCTGCTGGGTCCCTAGAAAGCAGGCTGGAAAAAGAAGGGCAGAAACAAGTATGGAATATGCCCTTGGGGAGCATTAGAAAGGGAGCTGCCCTTCTGCCAATTCAGAGGAGGCACTGGATCTGATTTTACACATACACACACACACACACAGTTTTTCACCCATGTAACTATACTCACTTCAAGTTCATTCCTGAACAACATACATGGACAATGAAGCCCTCAGTGAGTAGAGAAAGAGGATTTCTTAGACTCTGGTAGCCAGTCTCCACACAAAGGAAGTTAAATACTAACCAAGAAAAGGTCCAAGACAAGCCCAGGGCAACACCACTCACATGTTCAGGACATTAGTTGTTCTGTGAGTGTCTTTGGTGTTCCAATAAACTACCTGGGCTCATGAACAAAACATTTCACATTACAGACTCATTCAAACCAGGATCTGTGAGCCCATTACAGGAGAGATGCCCATGTGACACCCAGTTCATAGAAACGTAGGACTGGAAGGGACCTTGAGAAGTCAAGTCCATCCTGATGTACTGAGGCAGGACCAAGTAAACACAGACCATCATGACAGGTGTTTGGCCAACCTGTTTTTAAAAGCCTCCAGTGACAGGGATTCCACACTCTAGAGCCAAGGCTCTAGTTCCCTGCAGGTTGGAGGCTCCTGGAGTCTCAGCTTCAGCCAGAGCACAAATGTCTACACAGAAATGAAACCCCAAGCCCCACAAGCCCAAGTCGGCTGCCATAGGCCAGCGGGGGGGGTTGCTGTGTAGACATACCCTCTGAATACCTTTCTCAGACCTAAAGAAGAGCTCTTTCTAGCTTGAAAGCTTCTCTCTCTAGCTTGAAAGCTTCTCTCTCTCTCACCAACAGAAGTCAGTCCAATAAAAGATATAACCTCACCTATATTGTCACTCTAATATCCTGGGACCAAGACATCTACCACAACACAGCAAACAATATGACTTGTAAAAGTCTTCCCCAATTCTCAAACAATGTTTGGTGGCAATCAGACTTCCATATCCTATTTTACCGAGAATTTGGGTGGTGGAGAGGGAGGGGAAACCTTTGCATCTTCAGAATCACAGGAACAAATTTGTGTTATTTTGTTCTTTTTACCACCTGAGAACTTCTGCTTTATTGTGAAACTTTGTAATGCAACACAATACTGAGATGATGGAATGTGCTTTTGTAATGAGTTATTCATTTCTAACAAGATTCT
The DNA here is from genome assembly GCF_003597395.2 of Chelonoidis abingdonii. Classification (NCBI taxonomy): domain Eukaryota; kingdom Metazoa; phylum Chordata; order Testudines; family Testudinidae; genus Chelonoidis; species Chelonoidis abingdonii. The sequence continues at coordinate 62,063,617 of NC_133778.1, forward strand.
GCACCATTTGCAAACAAATCACAAAGCTTTGCCCTTTTCCCCCAGCTGTGCTGAAAACCTCCCCGTTCCCACTGAAGTTAATCAGAAAGATAGATAGATACTCAGTACCTCTGAAAAATCAAGCTTCAGTATTTAAACCAGGATGCATACCTGCTCTAGGTTATTTCACCATAACACTCTCATTGTACACTAATTTCTGTGGTTTCCTGTTTAGTAATATTTTCAATATAGTTTCTTTCCCTCACTGATGGCCCAATCCTACTAACCATTACTGAGCTAAATTCATTCCTGCTGTTTCTCCACTGAAGCCTATGGTTTCACCAGGAATTAATTTGACCCATTACATTTAACTCATTGTACAGCATTTTACTGTCTTATTCAGTGGGTTTACTGTCTCCATTCGTTTCTGGGCTCTCTCACAACGGCCAACAATAGACTTCTTACCTTACTTAAGTATCACTTGGAGTCACTAGTTGCTTTATTCCCAAAAAAGACGGTTACTCACCTTTGTAACTGTTGTTCTTCGAGATGTGTTGCTCATATGCATTCCAGTTAGGGGTGCGCGCGCCGCGTGCACATTCGTCAGAGATTTTTACCCTAGCAACACTCGGTGGGTCAGCTGGGTCACCCCCTGGAGTGGCGCCACCATGGCACCGGATATATACCCCTGCCAACCCAACTGCTCCTCAGTTCTTTCTTGCCAGCTACTCTGACAGTGGGGAAGGAGGGCGGGTTTGGAATGGATATGAGCAACACATCTCAAAGAACAACAGTTACAAAGGTGAGTAACCGTCTTTTCTTCTTCGCATATCCATTCCAGTAGGTGATCCCAAGCCTACCTAAGCGGTGGGGTCGGAGTGAAATGTTCAGAATGTATACCGCGAGCCAAAGGCTGCGTCATCTTGGACTGCTGAAAGGCATAGTGAGAGGCGACGAGGACCAGGTAGCTGCGCGACATATCTCATGGATGGGCACATGAGCCAGGAAGGCAGCAGATGAAGCGTGAGCCCTGGTAGAGTGTGCAATGACGTGGCTCGAGGGGACATGAGCCAAGTCATAACAGGTGCGGATGCACAATGTCACCCAGGATGAAATCCTTTGTGAGGAAACGGGTAGGCCCTTCATACGCTCTGCCACCGCGATGAAGAGTTGGGGTATTCTGCGGAAGGGCTTTGTCTGCTCGATATAAAAAGCGAGTGCTCTATGGACATCTAGGGAGTGCAAATGTTACTCCTTGCGCGATGAATGTGGCTTCAGGAAGAAGACCAGAAGGAAGATCTCCTGGCTCACATGGAAGGCCGATACCACTTTGGGGAGAAAGGCCGGATGTGGTCTCAACTGCACCTTGTCCTTGTGGAACACAGTATATGGAGGGTCCGCCGTGAGAGCCCGAAGCTCGGAAACTCTTCTTGCCGATGTGATGGCCACAAGGAAAACGGTTTTCCAGGACAGGTACAGAAAGGAGCAAGTTGCTAACAGCTCGAATGGAGCCGACGTAAGTCTGGTAAGAACCAGGTTGAGATCCCAGGTTGGGGCGGGGCGGCGTACCTGGGGTATAGGCGCTCCAAGCCCTTGAGGAATCGAGATACCATAGGATGTGAAAACACTGAGCGGCCACTCTCCTCTGGGTGGAAGGTAGAGTTGGCCGCCAAGTGTACCCTCAATGATGATATCGCTAGGCCCTGCTGTTTAAGAGACCAGAGGTAGTCCAAGATGGTGGGGATCGAGACTTCAGTTGGGAGAACGTTCTGCTCTCCGCACCAGTATGAGAAACGCTTCCACTTGGCCAGATATGTTGATCTAGTGGAAGGCTTTCTGCTACCCAAGAGTACTTGTTGCACTGGGGCAGAGCAATGCAACTCAGACTGGGTCAACCGCTTAGGAGCCATGCCATGACATGGAGGGACTGTAGGTCTGGGTGGTGAAGTTTGCCGTAGTCCTGAGTTATCAGGTCCGGGTGAAGAGGTAGAGGGATGGGGTTGGCTATTGACAGGTTGAGCAACATGGTGTATCAGTGCTGCCTGGGGCACGCTGGAGCGATCATGATCAAGCAGACTCTGTCCCTGCATACTTTCAGCAGGACCCTGTGGACGAGCAGGAATGGTGGAAAAGCGTAGAGTAGGTGAGTCGTCCATGATATCAGGAAAGGGTCCGCTATCAAACCCTGGGAGAGGCCTTGAAAGGAACAAAATATCTGGCATTTCCTGTTCTTGCAGGACGCGAAGAGGTCTACACGGGGAAATCCCCACTTCCAGAAGACTGAAAGAATAATGTCTAGGTGAAGTGACCACTCGTGAGAAAGGAAGGATCTGCTGAGGCAATCCGCCAGAGTGTTTTGAACCCCCAGGAGAAAGGACGCTATGAGGTCTATAGAGTGGGCTCTACAAAAGTCCCAGAGTCGTATAGCTTCCTGACAAAGGGTTGAGGACCTTGTCCCGCCCTGTTTTTTTATATAGTACATGGCTGTTGTGTTGTCTGTGAATATTGACACACAACGGCCTTGCAAGTGCTGCTGAAACGCCTGGCAGGCAAGGCGGACTGCTCTCAGCTCCCAGACATTGATGTGCGAGGCCAGCTCCTGAGATGACCAAAGGCCTTGAGTGCGCAGATGTCCGAGGTGAGCACCCCAGCCGAGAGATGACGTGTCTGTCGTCAGGGACATAGAGGGCTGGGGCGGATGGAACGGCAGCCCTGCACACACCAGGGGAGGGGGTCAGCCACCATTCAAAGGAGCCTAGGATGCTCGGGGGAATGGTGACTATCATGTCTATGGCATCTCTGCCTGGTCGGTACAGTGAGTTGAGCCACGATTGGAGGGGACGGAGGTGCAGTCTGGCGTGTTTTGTCACAAACGTGCAGGCCGCCATGTGACCCAGGAGACCGAGGCAAGTGTGAACCGAAGTCAACGGAATAGCTTGCAGGCTCTGGATGATGGCCACCATTGCCTGGAACTGGGGCAGCCGTAAGCAGGCTCTGGCAAGATTGGAGTCCAGGGTGGTGCCAATAAAGTCTATCCTCTGAGTGGGCATCAGAGTGGATTTTTCCACACTGATCATCAGGCCTAGATGTAGGAAAAGGTCCTTGACAATGCCGACGTGATGGGTGACTTGTGCCTCGGATGAGCCAGTCATCTAGATACGGAAAAACGTGTATCCGACGGCGGCGGAGATGGGCGGTGACTACAGCCATGCATTTCGTAAATACTCTTGGGGCTGTAGAGAGGCCGAACAGTAGGACCGCGAACTGAAAATGTTGGCGGTTGGCTACGAACCGGAGGTACCTCCTGTGAGGAGGGTAGATGGCTATGTGAAAATACCCATCTTTCATGTCGAGGGCGGCATACCAGTCTCCGGGATCCAGGGATGGGATGATGGTCCCCAGGGATACCATGCGGAACTTCAACTTTATCATGAATTTGTTGAGTTCCCGCAGATCCAGGATAGGCCTGAGACCCCCCTTTGCCTTGGGGATTAGGAAGTAGCAGGAGTAAAACCCCGTGCCCCTTTCGTGTTTTGGTACCTCCTCTATGGCTCCTTTGGCAAGGAGCGTCTGCACCTCCTGAAGGAGGAATTGCTCGTGAGAGGGGTCCCTGAAGAGGGATGAGGAAGGCGGATGGAAGGGGGGGCATGAAATAAATTGGAGGTGGTACCCAAATTCCAGCGTAAAACCCAGCGATCTGACGTTAGCTGGGACCATGCAGGGAGGAAAAGGGAGAGGTGGTTGGAGAAAGGAGGGAACGGAGCCTTTAACGAAACTGGTACGTCGTCCTCGGGCGCACCTTCAAACGGTGGGTTTTGGCCCTGTGGGTGGTTTGGAGGGACCTTGGTTCTGGCCCCCTTGGGTGCCTGACTGCCTCCGACGACAGGTTCTACCCTGCCTTCTGGCAAAGTCCTGTCTCTGTCTGGGCTGAGGGTAAGAGCGGTGTGGCTGGGGGCGGAAGGGCCTGCACTGAGTCACTGGCGTGTGCATGCCTAGTGAGTGCATAATGACCCTGTTGCAGCCTAAGATCTGTCTTTTTGGAGAAGAGGCCTTGCCCTTCAAAGGGGAGGTCCTGAATTGTATGCTGGAGTTCCGGGGGAAGCCCTAAGACTTGCAGCCCTGAGATACGTCTCATAGTAACTCCGGAGGCTAGGGTCCTGGCTACAGAGTCCGCTGCATCCAAGGAAGCCTGGAGGGAGGTTCTAGCCACCTTTTTTCCTTCGTCCAGGAGGGCTGCAAATTCCTGCCAGGAGTCTTGTGGGAGCAACTCCTTAAACTTGTCCGCTGCCGCCCAGGTATTATAGTTATAGCGGCTAAGGAGGGCTTGCTGATAAGCCACGCGGAGTTGGAGCGCCCCTGCAGAGTAGACTTTGCGCCCCAGCAAGTCCATGCGCCTCGTGTCCTTTGATTTCGGGGCTGGGGCCTGCTGGCCATCGCGTTCTCTCTCATTGACTGACTGGACAATGAGGGAGCAGGGAGGAGGATGGACGTATATGTATTCGTAGCCCTTGGAGGGCACCATATATTTACGTTCCACTCTCCAGGCAGCAGGTGGGATAGAGGCTGGAGACTGCCAGATAGTGTTGGCATTGGCCTGGATCGTTCGGATAAAGAGGAGGGCCACTCTCATAGGGGCATCAGATGATAAAATGTCCACCATAGGGTCCTCTATCTCTGGGACCTCCTCGACTTGCAAGTTCATATTTAGTGCCACACGCCTGAGGACGTCCTGATGGGCCCTCAGGTCAATTGGCGGAGGACTTACAGATGATGTTCCAGCTACCGCCTCATCAGGGGAGGAGGATGAGGAGAGACCAGGGACAAGTGGGTCAGTTGAGGCCTCTTCTTGGTGGCCAGCCTCTGTCTCCCTTGGGATCTGGGAGTCTTGTGGCTGGACCGGCACTTCCTCGAAGTAGAAGGAGGAGGGCAGCTTATAGTGGCTTCAGGCACCCGGTGCTCCGATGTGGCAGAGAGAGATGGGCCTGGATGTGCACCTTGGACCTGATGATATGCCCAAGGTGTCCAGAATGCCCACTGGTGAGGGCCATGATCTTGGGCTTGGGGCTCGTGGAATATCCTGGTGGGCACATCGGAGTCTCTGTCCTGGGCATATGAACTGTCTGCCTGCAAAGACACGGACAGGTGCCGGGATGGCCAGGGAGGAGCTGAAAGACCCTGGTAAGAGTCCTTCTCTCTCGCCATTGCTGATCTCCTCGGCACCGGAGATCGGTACCTGGAGCCATACCAGTACGGAGAACGAGATCAGGACCTGCGACCTGCCTGGTGCTGGGAGGTCGACCTGGATCTCAAAGGTCTGCATCGGGAACAGCTGTGAGAGTCCCGGTGCCGGGAGCGGTGCTGGGAGCTGGAGCAGTACCGAGAGTACCGAGCCGGAGGCCGAGACATCAATCTATGCTGCGAGTACGACCGGTACAGAAGAAGCGAGCAGTGCCAGGACTGCTAGCGGCATCGGGACCATGATCGTCGATGGGACCGCGAACAGCACCGGGACCTGGATCGCGATCGGTGCCAATCTGCTGTGTCGACTGAAGGTGGTCTCATTAGGGCTGGCTTGCCTATCGAGTGTAATATCCGCACCGGCAGTGCCAGGGGTTGAGGCAGGACAGACTCCATCATAGCTATGAGGTCTCTGGCTGTGGAGAATGTCTCCGGTGTAGAGGGGACCATAAGCTCAACCACAGGCCTCGGCGGGGAGCTTTCAGGGACCGGACTCGACGGCCCCCGCGGGACCGGACTCGACAGTACCGCAGCAGTCGGTGCCACAGCACGTGTAGGTGCCGGGCGGTCTGAACGAGGCTGTGTCTGCGGTGCAGAGGGCACAGAGGTAGTGGAGGACTTCAACCTCCTCAGTTTCGGGGAGAGAGATCGGTGCCGAGCAGGTCCCTGTGCCGGAGATGGCCAGTGCCATGGTGTCTTAGCGGTGCTGGCATGGTCCGGTACTGGAGGAGCACTTCTAGCAGAGTGCTCAGTGCTCAATGCCGAGGGTGGAGGGTTCAGGGCTGCCTCCAGAGATTCTTTAGGCGAAAGTCTCTCTCTTTCTTCGTCCTCGGCTTAAATGCCTTGCAAATATGGCACTTATCTGTAATGTGCGATTCCCCAAGGAACTTGAGACAGGAGTCGTGGGGATCTCCTGTAGGCATCAGCTTGTGGCAGGCCGAGCAAGGTTTGAATCCCAGTGAACCGGGCATGGACCCCGGCACCGAGTGCGGGGAAGAGGCTAATGTCCAAACCCCACTTAACTATATACACTATCTAAAGAACTATCAAACTAACTGTAATTATATAAATTCCCAACTATATACAACAAAGGTATTGAAGAAACTACGAGTAGCTAGGGAAGTGGAGGACAGCTAAGCTGCGCTCCACTGTTCCAACAACCGACACGGGCGGTAAGAAGGAACTGAGGAGCAGTTGGGTCGGCAGGGGTATATATCCGGCGCCATGGTGGCGCCACTCCAGGGGGCGACCCAGCCGACCCACCGAGTGTTGCTAGGGTAAAAATCTCCGACGAACGTGCATGCGGCGCACACACACCTAACTGGAATGGATATGAGCAAGCACTCGAAGAAGAACTGGAGTTGCCTGTTGCAGTCAGAAGCCCTGACACTGTTGAGACTCTTAAATCCAACTTTAAATGTTATTGCAGAATTCTAGATTTTTAAATGATTCAAGAAAGTATTTAAGTGACTTCATAATGATTTGTTTCCCCACCAAAGAAAACTTTCAGTTTTGCAGGAGTCCTGCGGTTCGCCCCACCTGAAATACTACTTCTTGACCACCCTTCCTCCTGGCTGAGGAAGAGGAGTGGATATATTAGCTGCTTGCAGAGCATTCCTAATCTCTGCTGGCTTTAGTAGCAAGAGATTGGCAACTGTGAATCAAACCCAGGCCTCGCACAAGCTGTTCAATACTATTTTTAACCCATAAAACAGTCAGTAATACTCCAGCAATGGACACCTGTTATTTCAATTGACTATGGAATCATTCAACTTAAATAACCACAAATGCATGCATCTGAAGACTCCCCTCATGAAATAGACACACCTGTCTTATTTGAACTGCAGTGTAGCTGTGTTGGTCCCAGGATATTAAAGACAAGGTGGGTGAGGTAATATCTTTTATTCGACCAACTGCTATTGGTAAGAGAGAAATACGGAGCTTACCCGAAGAGCTCTGTATGGCTCCACAGCATCTCTGCCTCACCAACTGAAGTTGGTCCAATAAACGATACTACCTCAGCTGCCTTGTCTCTTTATTTTAGTGGAGTATTCACAGCAGCAGTCCTTTAGTCTGTTTGATTGTACTGCATTTCCACAGATTTAAAAGAACAAACAAGCATGCCACAAGCAGTGCAGTATTTAGGAGAATCTTGAAGATTTTGCTTGACCCTAGAGAAGCAACATCTACTCATGCATTTTTCTGTTTTCTGTTGTAAATTAGAGCAACATGAGTGGGGGAACCAGAAAATCCCCACTCTTCTCACACAGTGGGCTGATGCACAGTTTTGTTTTTTGGCTGTGGGAGGGAAGCTAACATCATGGTCATTATCATGTCTGATGCTTGCTAGGCACGGGATTCCTGATTCAGTAAGACATCCTTATTCAGGACAGCCCTTAGACATGTACTTTAAGCAGATGCTTACCTGCCTTCCTGAAGTGGGGCCTGAGAGATGGAACATTTTTCCTCTGCCATTGGCTCCACACAACTCCTTACCCCATAAACCACCATTCATTTCCCCACCTGTCTCCTGAAGGCAGCACAGGGTTTGGCCCATTGCAGATAATTATATTGAAATTTGAAAGTTCAGAGTGACAAGAGCTGAGGAACATTTTCATATTAACAGGTTTCTTTATAATAAATATTGAACAACTTTATGAATTATTCTCAAAATAATGTACAGTAGAACCTCAGAGTTATGAATGCCAGAGTTATGAACTGATTCGTCAACCACATACCTCCTTTGGAACTGCAAGTATGCAATCAGGCAGCAGAGAGTCCCTCCCCACCCCAAAAGCAAATACAGTACCGTCCTGTGTTCAACATAAACTACTAAAAAAAATAAAGGAAAGATATTTTTAAAATTGACAAGGTAAGGAAACTGTTTCTGTGCTTGTTTCATATAAATTAAGATGCTTAAAAGCCGCATTTTTCATCTGTAAAGTTTCAAAGCTGTATTAAGTCAATGTGCAGTTGCAAACTTGAAAGAACCACCATAAGATTTTGTTCAGAGTTCCAAACAACCTCCAGTCCCAAAGTGTTTGTAACTCTGGGGTTCTACTGTATTGTAACAAATGTTAAAAATTCTCATTGAGCTATACACCTAGGACCTCATCCAAAGCTTTTTGAAATCAGCGAGAGTCTTTCCATTTACTTCAATGGGCTTTTGATCTGGCCCGTTACACACACATTTCAGCTTTTAACATCATCTTTTGCTAACTATGTTTTGATAGAACTGGACTGTTAGCATTTAAAAGTCAATACACTTTCACTAAGTGCAATCCTGTAGTCCTTACTCCTGTAAAACTGCCATCGTACTCAGTGGTGTTTACACGGTACTGAGAAGGTTCGGTGGGAGTTTTACTTGAGTACGGAGAGCAGGACAGGCTTGAAAAGCTGATGTTGTTTTTAAAAAATCCTATTGAAAAGGCCAGCAGAGTGCTTCCACCATCAACATTATTTAAACAAGGAGCCTGAGTAAGCGCCAGCTTGCCAGAGAGATTGCAGAAAATATCTTTGAGGAAAATGCTGTGACCATAGTGAAAGAACCCGGCATGACCCTGGGAAAATTAACTTGCGGAAAGCTTTAAACAAAGAACTGTGGGCAGATCAAGACCCCTCCAATCAGTCTAGCAACACAAAAACCAAAAGCTAAGCTGGTAGGGAAGGAAACATTTGATAGGCGTTTAGGAGGGTTATGTTTATGCTTTTTCATTAAGCTAGAGGATTATTGTTTTGCCCGGGAAACATTTCAAAACATTCGTGTTTAATCCATCTGTAAGTTGTCTTATATGAGTGTAAGAAATAAATGATAAGATAGAAAGTCTTGAAACTTTATTTCATAGCCCATTTGATTCAAAAATATTTAATATATCTAAAAATTAAGGGCCATTTATCATTCTAGATCCATGGATAAAACCCCGGTTGGGGTAATGAGAATTGTACCTGAAAATGGACTGCAGGATGTAGCCCAGGGGTGGGCAAACTATGGCCCGAGCTGTTTTAAGCTCAGCCCCGTTCTGGCCGGGGCGCTGGGCCAGGGGCCAGACCATGTGGCTCCTGGAAGCCGCGGCATGGCCCCTGTCACTGAGTGTGGGGGAGTCAGGGTCCTGCACCCCCCACTTCCTGCGATTCACCATGACTCTCAGCCAGCCAGTAAAACAGAAAGTTTATTAGAAGACAGGAATACAATCCAAAACAGAGCTTGTAGGTACAGACAACAGGACCCCTCAGTAAGTCCATCCTGGGGGGTAGGGAGCCCAGACACTGGTCTGGGCTTCCCTCCTTTTCCCCAGCCAGCTCCAAACTGATAGCCCTTCCAGCCGTCCCAGCCAGCCACACACTCTGGCTCCTCCTCCAGCCTTAATCCAGTTTCCTGGGTAGAAGGTGTCATCTGGCCCCAGGCCCCTCCTGGCTCAGGTTACATGCTCAGGTATCATTCCTCAAGTGAAGTCACACCCTGATATCCCATCACCAATGCAGATAATACCAGTAAAACTCCCACACAACATTCCCAGGTCAATCCTCCCCACTCTCTACTCTGTCACAGCCCCATTCCGGCTCCTACGTGCTCCAATGGGAGCTGCAGGGGGGTGCCTGCGGATGGGTCAGCGTACAGAGCCGCCTGGCCACACCTCCACGTAGGAGCTGGAGAAGAGACATACCACTGCTTCTGGGAGCCTCTTGAGGTAACCGCCACTCGGAGCCTGCACTCCCTGAGGTGACTATGTCTGCCGGGCTGAGCCGGCAGTACAGCCAGGGCTGGGAATCGCTCTGGCCCCTCGAGAGGGGCGCAATCAGCCAGGGCAGGGCCTGCCCCAGCCAGGCTCCCTCAGGACCCACTTGCCTGCAGGGGCCCAGCCAAGCTCTCCGCATAGACCTCCCTCAAACTGTCCAAGATTGGCCAGGCTTCTGCACCAGTCCCAGGAGGCTCAGCTCCACGGAAACAGGTGGGGTCCCACAGGTGGTGGGAAGCAGAGACTGCCCGGAGCCGGAGGTGCACTGGGATCAGATCAGGAGGCAGAGAGAAGCCGGTAGGTGGGACCAGGGGGTGGAGAGGAGCCCTCGGCCTGCCAGCGGGCTGGCCAAGAGGAGCAAGTGGTGGGGAACCAGTGGGCTGGCGGGGTCTCAGGGCACAGTGCAAGCAGAGCAGGCTGGGGCCCTGTCTGAGCATTGGCCTGGCTCCATGGCGCCACTGGTGCCATTGTAAACCCGGCACTGGGTTCCTGCTCCCCTCTCATCCTGTTCCACATTCCTGCCTTGCTCCTGCTCCATGTGTGATCCTGGTCTCATCTCTGCCTTCTACTCTTCAGCCACACTCCCCTCCTGACCAGTGGCTGCCAGTTCCAGCTCCAATCCCAGCTCATCTTCTGGCTACTGACCCCAACTTGACACCTGATTACTTTTCATAGATCCTCCCATTAGGCCAGACTACCCACTCCCCAATTACTAACACAAGCACTCCCAAGTTAGGAAATGCCACGATGAAGGTTGCCTGTGCAATCTTGATTCACCCCTCTTCTGTGTATGCATTACGTCCCAGTCTTTAGTTACATGATCCCATACTGCTTTTTCCCTGCCAGACCCCTGCCTCATTCAGTGGACATCATGAAGTGTTCACTGAATGGATTGCTATTCAAGATGTATCTTTTTTCCTCATCATTCAGTGTGTAGCACCATGCATTATTTACTGCACACCATCCAAAATATTAATTTCTTTCTGGGCTTTACTACGGTGCCCTCATCATTATATCTTAGTGATTTATAAACATTTATGAACTTATCTTCAAAACACCCCTTTTAGGGGAGGTGGTATTATCATCCTTCTTTTACACATGGGAAATAGACACAAACTGAAGACAAAATTGTCAGAAATGTTCACTAATTTTAGGTACCCTAACCCAATGTGAGAAGCGTTGGGCCTAATTTTTCAGAGTCCTTAGCATTCTATAGCCCTTTTTAGGTTCAGAGTAGAGCTCCCATTGACTTGAGCTGCATGTGCAAGTGCTCAGTACTTCTGCAAATCAGATCATATCCCAGGCATCTAAATGTTCGGTACACAGAAAATGAGGAACTCACAGCGCCCACCTGTGAAAATTTTGGTTTAAGTGACTTGCTCTGCATCACACAGGAACTCCATGGAAAGGGCAGGTGTTGAATCCAGTTCTCCATGGTACCATTCAACCACTTTAATTATGAGAGTATCTTTTCTCTTCCAGCCAGGGACGACTCCAGGCACCAGCGAAGGAAGCAGGTGTCTGGGGCGGCCAATAGAAAGGGGTGGCACTCCATCCAAGTCTTCAGCGGCAATTCGGTGGCGGGGCCTTCACTCCCTCTCTTCACTTGGCGGCGGCATTTCGGCAGCAGCTCAAATCGGTTTTTTACCCTCTTTTTTTTTTCTTCATCACTTGGGGCGGCAAAAAAGCTGGAGCCGGCCTTGCTTCCAGCAGTTCTCTGTCTCAGTCACCACACACCTTCCAACTTCTGCAACAAATATGGCCGAGATCCTACAGACAACAGTGGCAGGAAGAACGAAGAAAAAATAGAGTAGGGGTCCTGTAGAAAAAATTGTATGTGATCCTGTAATTAAAGACACTATTATAATACATACTCACAAGGGGGGGAAACTGAGGGTTGTCCAGGCAACCTTAATTATGGCATATCCTAACTTCTCAGTGTTGGCCTTTCAACGTTGATGTTACATTAAAAACATTTTATGAAAGTAATTGCCTAAGTTTTTAAAAAATGTAAAACTTAATATGTCAGAAATTCCATCACATGGAACCATACTGACCACATATGTATCATCAGCAAGACTGGGATCTTTAGAGCCACAGCACAGTCCACTACCACTTGAGCCAATGGTGTATCTATAGCAGTAGAGGGTGTTATCTTTAATGTGGACCTGTCAATAGAAGGGATCAAGAGGACACACTCTGCCACACTCTTTCACAGCTATTGGTTGACAGCAAAGGAGTGTTGAGAGTCTGAAATAATGGGTTTTATTCCAAACTCTGCAGGAAAGTATGCTCTAGTGGTTACAAACCCTTCTGCTCCTGTCCACTCTGTGGTATTGGGGATGATCTTCCCAAATAGAGTCTGGGGTGCTGTGAAGCTTGTTATGCACAGCCCACTGGAACCAGATGCTGAATAAAGCAGATCTCTAGCCTTTAGCACTGATGATCACTGAACATCACATGCTCTGCTCCTATCCCCAATCCCTCCACTGCTATCTCCCATGGCTCCTACCCATCCTCACCCAACGCTTGCCCCTGCCCTCCCTGGCTCCTGACCATGTTCTCCCACTCTGCTCCTATCCTCCCACCATGGCTCCTGCCCCTCCACTTCCCTCTTCTCCACCCCTTGGTTCTCTTCCAGGCCATCTTCTATCCTCCCTGGCACTTGCCCCTCTCCCCTGCTCCTGTTTCTAACCCCTGTCCCTCCCTAGGCTCCTATCCCCTCTCTGCCCTGTCCTAAATCTCTCCTGTACCCCTCTGCATTCAAATCAGGCTACTTCTTTCCTCCTCCTCCTCACTGCCTGGTACCAACAGAGATAGCATGGACAGCACAGCAGATACCATCTCCCTACTCTCAATTCCTGTGTCCGGTGCCACAGTGGCCCTGGCCTGACAGGAGTAATAACAGGGCAAAAAGCCCTGCTCAGTCCCAGCATCTCTGGGATGGAGCATGCACAGTCACTTTGTGGGGATCATACTGGCACAGATGCAGCTGGGTCAGCAGTTAAGAGCAGTGAGAGGGTGGCATGCTTAGTGCAGATAATCTTCAGAGAATTCAGCTGCCAAATCCGGACAAGTCTTTGCTGCGCATATGCAAACTGTGATCAAATTTGGGATGTCAAAAGACACAAGAATACCCCTCCACCCAGGGAAATTTCAAGTCCCAGAACGAAGGCAGTAGAGCTGCTCAATTATTATTATTATTTTTAAAACAAGGGCAAAACAATATTTTTCCCCAGTCTCGTTCTTGGACATCGCTTTTTGTTGAAACTTTCCAAAAAATGTCAACCAGAGGCAGACACCCACAAGGAAAATTTCAGCCCAAACAGTTAAAGTTTGGCAAAGTTAAAAGCAACTGAAAACAGAGTCTTTTAATTAAAAGAGTTGCAATTAACATTGTGAGCCAGATCTCAGCTGGTATAAACTGACATAATTCCAACTGCACAGCTGGGACCTTGGCCCTATGTTATTATTTCAGCTACATCTAAAGTAACTGGCATACGAAACAAATTTTGGCTAAAAATGGCCTTATACACATATAAATTCTGTTTGTTTTTAAACACGAGTTGCAAAATTTTCATAAAAATAAAAACATTTATATTCAAGTGTAAACATAAGGAAGTAGTTTTTGTATCAAATTAAGATGATTTAAACCAAATGGATTCCATTGATCTGTTTGAGTAAATGTATCATCTATGTTTATTGAAAGACCCACCTTAAGAAAGCAATTTTTGTAGCTCCTTGGAATGGCTACCTAACACAGATGTCTTTGGATTAGCCTGTGCAGTTCTGTAAATAAGGATTTGTATACAGAAATTAAATATTAGGTACAAAGCAACCCACAAAATTTGTCTCCCAGATAAGCTCAGTAAGATGTTTTAAGCACGTTGCTTCTCAGTTCTTAAACTGAATTAAGAATTTAGGTTGTATTACTCCTGTTTTCCAATAGCTTTTGGTCAGGCAACATGTTGATTTTAAAGATGGGTCAAATTGTTCTACGGCATTAACCTCAGCCTCAATTCTGATGTATTAATTCTTTCCGAACCTCAGCATTATTTGCTTTCTTATAATCAAGGCTTGTTAGTTTTCTCATGTGTTAACAATATTACAACACTTGTCTTATCTCTGGGGTTTAAACTCCTCTATGCAATTCATTGCCTTTGGTAGTTATACTAGTAGGAGCTGGAAGCATAAGTCATTTTAAAGTTGGTTTGAAAACATAAGCAAATCTCATACAAAAATCTTCTCTGCGTTCATGACCAGAAGGGATGACAGGACCTGAAGAATCCATCCCATAGGTTACAGAAGACCAAGTACATGCCTGAACAGGCAAGTAGACCTTTTCTATGCAGACCACCAGCAAACCTGCATGTAGTCCTTAAAGCTGCTAGTTACTTAGCTTAAGAATAAGGTTTAGTCTATTAATGGGACACAACAAAATAGGTATTCACAAAAGTGAATAGGATTATATAATGCTTTGTAGCTGCTAAGAAAGAATTTACATTTGTATTATTTCAAAAGAATTTATCCCCATGATCAGCTAAAATTTGCATAGACCCCTACAGCCCGACAACTTTCCACTTACTCATTTGCTGATTTGTCCACTCATCACTTCCCTGTAGAATTACTGTGCAACACTGAAAACACAAGTATCACACACAGCCACAGGGAGAATCCATGGTTTCTTTGGCCTGTTGGGTATTCACAAAAGGACTCTCACTTCTCAGTTTCTCAGCTGCTGTGCCTCTCCCCACATGGGGACGTTATGGGTCAGATTCTCATTTACACTACGGTCCTTGTAGGCCATTCTCGCAGTATAAGGAGTGGGCATAATAATAATTTATGTCCACTTTAAGTTAGAGTGAAGTAAACAGGACTTAGTGTAAAAGAGAATCTGGTCGATGGGTTTTAAGATGTGATAATAAGTATATAGGTAACTGGACTGAAACCTGTCAACTTTTTGCACTTGGGCCATTTAGGATGTGCAGGGTCAAATCCTGGCCTCACTGAAGTGGATGGGAGGTTTATCACTGATTTCAATGGAGCCAGATGTAGATAAAATCCTGCAGTGTCTATATGTACCTCTTCTAGCCTTGACTAGAACTGCATGGTTGACCTAAAAGTCCAAAAGGATTCTATTATCCCATCCCAGTTTCCTGAGCCATCCAATCCCCATATTTAGTAGTTTGGTAAAATTAAATAAAATAAAATAAAATAAAAGCATATTTTCCTACTGCATGCTCCTTGGGTTAGTCTAAGGCAGAGCTTCAAGTTAAAATACTTTTTTTTAAAAGAACTTCTTTCAGGAAGAGGAAAGAACTCTTCTTTCTGTTCTTTGCTGTCAAGGAGGCAAACTGCTTTTTCATCCTTCTCAAGAAGTTCACAATATGACTGGCAAAATATCAGGAATAATAAGATAAAATGGTGACGTAAATCCCAGAGGGAACAACGTAGCTTTTGTGCAGAACTCTCATCAGAAATCTTGGAAATCATGCAATGGGAAGTGATGCTGGAATTTGGACTCTTACTCAGAGCTCTTACATGTTAAACTTACAGCACTTAATTTGTTAGTCTCTAAGGTGCCAAAAGGACTCCTTGTTTTTACAGCCCTTGAAATGTCTGAATAGCTTGAACTGCAAATAAATCCATGATTTTAGTGTCTACAATCAAAACCCCCACAACACCTTTCAAGATCTTTGGATCCTACACATGTGGTATACCTCATCCAGCGCATTAAATGCCCAATAACAAGTTTGTGGATGAAATTATACAATCACTTTGCTGTTGAATGAACTCTCACAGGAAAATGATAAAAGACAAACAACATATCACCTGTGAGTGAACACTTTTCACAAAGCAATCACTCTAGAGCTGACCTATCAGTCCTTATCCTCAAATGAAACTTGCACAACACTTTCAAAAGATGAGTCTGGCAGCTTAAATTCATTAAGCTAGACATCAAAAATCATGGATTAAACAGAGACACTGAATTTATGGCTTATTACAACAATCTGTAACCCACTAACCCCTCTTTGTCCTATGACTGCAGAAGTGTTAACAGGCCACTCTACCTTAAATGCTCCCTTACAATATGTTTAGCATAAGCAGTTAGCACAATCTGTTCCACCTTGCTTTTTGCGTGAGGCTGGGAGTTCTTTTCTCAGGGTATATCTACACTGCACAGTTGTCACAAAACTTTTGTCTTTCGTGGATACTTAACCCCACCGCCTCCCGCGAAAGACAAGTTTTATTGACGCAAACAGCAGTGTGAACGTGGCTTTGTCGGCAGGAGAGCGAAGTTTATGGTGCTTGCAGGGCTGGAAGTATTTTGTTGGCAAAAGTGCTGACAAAATACCGCAAAAGAATGTTCACACTTGTCACTAAAGCTGCATAGTGTAGACAAGCCCTCAGACTTGAAGAAAAGCTCTGTGTAAGCTCGAAAGCTTGTCTCTCTCACCAACAGAAGTTGGTCCAATAAAAGACATTACCTCACCCACCTTGATGCTCTCATACCCTTAACCATAAATGTGACTAGAAGGTATGTCTTCAGTGCAGAGTTAACTCAAGTTTTCCACACTCTCAAGGTAGCCTGATTTGAGGGAAAGCAATACACTGCAAAAAACCACTCGAGCTGCTGTGTCCACACTGGTGTGCATGCACTCACTTGTGTGTGGCACTGAGACTTCTGGGGGCATATCCCATAGTAATTTGCACTTCAGTCAACTGAGCCAATCTATTAATTCTTTCCCAGCGAATTGTGGGAAAACTTATCAGGCCTATGGGAGGAATTGTGACATGCCACTAGAAGGACTGGTGACACTTGAGGACAGCTAGCCTGTATCCATGCTACAGAGTGGTTGCATTAACACCAGATGAGGTGTACTAACTTGAGCTGTAGCCAATACCTCTTGAGAAGCCAGCCAATTCCAATTAAAAGCCATACCACACTAAAGATAAGGGGTTTTGTATGTGGAAAGGACTCAAGTTTGGAGCAACATTCTAGTTACAGATCAAGTTAACTTGGCAATGAAGGCCAGCTGCAAGTGTACACCTGCAGGAATGTTTACTATGATTGCTCAGTTTGCGTTAGTAAACTTTAGTCCAACCCACATACATATTTTCAAATCAAGCCAAGACACTAGTTCTCAAATGAGAAGTACAGTTCCTGTTAGAAGTCATTGATGCATGGTATTCAGGACCTAAATGAATGGATGGATTAAATCACTTCCTTGAGGCTCTTTTGTAGTGAAGAAAATCTGAACACAAAAGAGGGTGCTAGTACCCACCAGCCATCTGACAAGCCTATGCAGTCAGAGGGACGGGGTGGCACTAATGGGGTTTCCTACGTTTAAGACTCTTCGAAAATTTTGCTATTTTTGCTGAAGCCATGTTCTAACAAGTTTCATTAGAATGTTAAGTAGGAAGCATGGTCTAGTGGGTAGGGACCAGGCTGAGCCCTAGAGACTTGGGTTCAGTTTCTGAGTCATCCAAAAACATCCCGTTTGACACAGGACAACAAGGATGGGACCCAAACTAGGCAGATATTGTCTGGGAGCCACAGAATAGGCCTGTCAGGTCTATGGCATCATTCCTCCCTCTTCCCCCGCCCCCGGTACCATGTTGAAACCCCATAATTGGAGATGAGTGAAGGTAGGGCTCTGCCATGGTTAGGGATGGAGTGAGAGGAGAAGCTAGTTCTTTGTGGCATTTTCCCTCCTACATATTCCCACCCTCACAACAGAAGATATCTCAGTTTGTGGGATATTAGTTACAAGTATTTAAAGAACTCAAAACTATGATCAGCTTGGGAGCGATCTGAACAAACATAAAAATCTGTTGCCCTTTTTTTAAAAACAACAATACTTTGTGTTCTTATAATTTATTACTTAACTAGCTCCCATATACTTGGATTCCCCCCTGCTCCCACTCAGAAACATAACACTTGATACAGTCCTCCATTTTGAAACCAAGGGTTGGTCATTTTCTGTATAAACTTGCTAGTAATAAAATAATAAATTTCCACTCTAATATTCAGATTTCAATGTTTCAGCTTTACGGATAAATATTTTTACATATAGATATACAAATATATATTCTAATAGGCCTATATGCAAATGTGGGTTTTTAAACAAAGCAACTCTCTATCATTGAAAGATATTGGTAACTTCCAAAGAGTCCAGTGACTATTGGTTCACAAGGGGAAAGAGAGCTGGTTGCCTTGGAGGTACAATGAAAAACAATTAGCAATGGAATCAATTACAGCTGGAACATGGGGGCACCATGACCAAAAGAGTCCCTTTCTGGGACTTAATAGTTGTGTACTGCCTGTCTCAACAACCTAGACATAGTTCTCTAATTGCTGGAAGTTTAAAAATATGTCACTGTAATATACATACACAAGCACACACACTTTACTCTGCTTTCAGAGTAATTTTTTTTAAACATATACTTTGGGCCGAGTTGATTATAATGCATCCTATCAGCTAGATAGATATTGCTTTGCAGAGAGGTCATGAAAGCCACAGCAACAGAAAAGCCAGTGAAAAGCCATTGTTTCACTCTCTCATTTTCATTTCAGTATAGTCATAAAGGTATCCAAGGCACTGACCGCAGCCTTTGAGATGTTTTAGAAATGTTATAATGATGCCAGCTGGTACAAAGAAAAAGTTTAGGCTGAAGGCACAGGTACTGTAACATTATATAAAAAATAGTCAGTTAAACTGTTCCCCAAATTAACTGTTGCTGTGTAGCCTGCAGCTATAAAAATCTTGATTGGCCCAGCAAACTTTCAAAGCCCGCATCCTGTCTGTCTTCTTGCCTTAGGGAGCCTTTTGTATGAAACTCATTGTTAAACAAAGCAGCTACTCCAGCAAAGGAATCACTTTAGGAATTTAAGCCCCATGTGAAAGGATTATCAGAAGCCATTGTTTTGATGTTTCTTAATTTGCTGTGTTTAAGAGAGGAAATGTTAAACCTGTTTATAGTCTCAATTCATTAAAACCTCTTGGCTTGTTTCCATGGAAGGCAAGTTAATTTCCCCTAAACTGTTCTAAAGTGTAGTTTTTGCATAAAGTGTGTATTAATTCTAAGTAAATGATGCATCTGAAGTTCACTAAGCCATGCACCCACTGTGTGAAAGTGATCAGTTCTCTCTTGCATATATCACAGAGAACTGGCATATACAGGACTCTAAATAGGGCAAAAGCAATATAAATGTCAACCGATCCGAATCATATTCAATAAATAACATTTAGTAATAGAAAAATGCCACTTCACATATTTCTTGGGCCTACACCAAGTAGTGTTTTTAATTCACTGCTTTAAACAAATTAATTAATTGTATTACTTTGACTTTGCTTTTACCAAGCCATAATATTCCAAAAGTAGTTACCTTTATCACATAGGTGTCAGGTGAGGATTCTTACTGCCCATCCAGACTCCTCACTGCTTCTGGAAATCCAAAGATATAAGGAGTAAGGACATTTTCCATCATTGATGGGCAAGAGCACTGGTCCCTTTCTCACTGGATTAGAATTTTACCACAGAAATTCATGTATTTGTGATCTCCATACTTGATTATTGTTAACTGCTGAGCTTAACAAAAATTGCAATTGGTTCAGAACACATCACCACACCTGCACAGCAACACAAGCTACCAAGAAGAGCACATTGGCCCCGGGCTCTGCTCTTTTCTATCCCTTCCTGCAGGTTACCAAGTCAAATTAAAGATTTTGCTCCTATCTCCGAAGCCCTCCCAATTTAAATGAGGCACCGCTTGACAATGTGTGATCATGACTTCCCTTGACAGCTCTGTTATGCTGCAGCTATGAAACTGTCAAATTCAAGGGTGAAACCTGCATGCGCAGCAGATAATGCTTTCTCATCTTTCCCACAAATCTAGAACTGTCACAGAAGAGATCAAAATATCAATCTCAGGACAAAAGAAATGAGGAGTACCTGTGGCACCTTAGACCACGGGTGGGCAAACTTTTTGGCCCAGGGTTGCGCAACTGTATGGAGGGCCGGATAGGGAAGGCTGTACCTCCCTAAACAGCCTGGCCCCCGCTCCCTATCTGCCCCCTCCCACTTCCTGCCCCCTGACTGCCCCCCTTAGAATCCCCAACCCATCCAACCCCCGCACCGCTCCTTGTCCCCTGACTGCCCCCTCCTGTGACCCCCACCCTCATCCAACCCCCCTGCTCCCTGTCTGCTGACTGCCCAGACCCCTATCCAGATCCCCAACTCCTGGGATTCCCACCCCCATCCCACCGGCCGACTCTGCTCCTCGTCCCTGACATCCCCTCCCGGACGCCCCACTCCTTAACTGCTCCCCAACGGATCCAACGCGTATCTAACCCCCTCACCTGCTCCTGTCCCTGTGCCCTCCAGCCCTATCCACACCTCACCCTCTGACAGCCCACCAGGACTCTCACTCCCAACCCTTCCGCTGTTCCCCATGCCACCTGACTGCCCCGCCAAACTCTGGCCATCCAACAGCCCCCTGTCCGCTGACTGCCCCCCAGGAACCTCAGTTCCGTACCAACCCCACCCTACTCGCCATTCCCCGCTACACAGCAGGACTCACAGCCAAAACACAGAGCAGACAGCTGACTCCCCCGGCTTGCCAGCTGGAGCGGGCCACGCTAGTCAGCGGCAGCAGCGTGAGGAAGGGAGAACAGCAGGAGAGGGCCAGGGACTGAGGCTCCCCAGCCGGGAGCTCAGGGGCCAGGCAGGACAGTCCCTACAGGGCCCAGAAGTGGCCCAATGCCGTCGTTGCCCACATCTGCCTTAGAAACTAACACTATGTTTAGAGCATGAGCTTCGTGGGCTAAAACCCACTTCGATCGGATGTCATGCAGTGAAATCCAGAGAGAAGAATATATATAATTATGTAGCACAGAGAACATGAAAAATGGGTAGTTGCCAACAATATATGATGAGTGTAATCAGTTAAGCGTGTGCGCCGCCTCTCCCCCTGCACCAGTTACTTGCAGGGGGCCTGTCGTTCTCGCTGAAATCGCTGTGCCTCCTCCGCATGCACTTACGCCTCACTCAGACTGCCTCGCGCTGGCAGCCCAGCCAGGAGGGGAATGAGACGGAGCCACTTTAAACACAGATGAAGATAGCTTGCTCCAGATCAACATGCTGTGAGCAAGTGGCAGCTGCCTGAGGGTATGGCTAGTTGAGGAAATTTCAAAGCGTGCTGCCCGGCAGCGCTGGGACGCGCGGCGCAGCGCTTTGAAGTATCGAAGGTAGTCAGAGCCGCAGGCGCTGGAGAATTAGCTCGCCCCAGAAGCTGCTGTAAACGACACCTGTATGGGTTAGCGTGCACCGCTGGGAGCCGCGTTCCCAGCGCTGCCGCCCTGATTACACTGACACTTTACAACGCTGCATCTTGCAGCGCTCAGGGGGGTGTTTTTTCACACTCCTGAGCACGAAAGTTGCAGCGCTGTAAAGTGCCAATGTAGCCAAGCCCTGAGAGACAGCCCAGTTGGGGAGGCAGAGTCTTCCCTCCCATGTAGGGCTGCAAAGTTTCTAATTCCAGAAAACCAAACATCCCTGCTCCACTCCCTGCCCATCACTGCCCTGCCCTTCCCGAGGCTCTGTCCCTCCCCAAGGCCACGCCCCTGCTCACTCCATTTCCCCTCCTTCCATTAGGACCACACATTATCACAGCTGCAATGGGTCCATTAAAGGCTCACTCCTGAAACCCAAATACAAATCCATAGAGCACAGCCACAGCAATGCACCTGTCCAGATACCTATATAAATAAATCTGTAGAAACTGACACCCACACCTACATGCAGATACACACATGCATTCATGTGTACACATCTAGCATGCACTAACACATATAGTTCTACGTTCTTTATTATTACAATTGTTGTTTAGTGCCTAGAGATCCCAACTAAGATCAAGGATCCAGGGTGGTAGGTGCTGGACATGTGAAAAGAGAGAGTCTGCAACAAAGAGTTTATAATGTAGCTAGACAAAGGTAGGGAGAAATATATAATACATTGGCTCTTCTGCAATTACTAATCAACAACATTCACTTTTTAAGCAATAATACATTTATTTTAGAGTTCCCTTCTCTTTTAAAAACTTGTTATGAAATGAATACACACATTTTATGTCACCAATTTTTTTGTGTGCAAGCCAGCAAAAGGAATAAAAGTCAAAGAGTTAGGCTGCAAATTTTATTCACACAGGTATACACATATGCGGCAATACACGCACCTCCCTACACAAAGACACAGTCTCTTTACACACATACGATGCATGCATGCACACATTTGCCTACACAGAGGCACTTTTTCATACACTTTTCCAGGGGCAGCCTAAATCACCCAGCCAGGAAGGGAGGAGAGTAGGCTAGAGGGGAGAAGATGGGGGTGGGAGGAGAGAGGATGGGGAGGGAAAGAGGCCAAGGATGAGAGCAGGGTGGCAGAAAGAGGGGACAGTGAAGGACAGAGGAGGAGTAGGGGGCATGTGGTGTGGATGAGGATTCAGGGGGAGGCAGAAGGCTACAGACGCATGAGGATGTGGGACGCACAGGGGTGTATAGGGATATAGTGGGAGTGCAGCAGTGTATGGAGGTGAATGGGGTGCAGGGCTGTGTGGGGTGACAACTCTGGGAGGTGGAGAGAATGGATGGGAGAGCGCTGTAAGGGGTAAAGGGCTGGGCTGGGTAGGTGTAGGGGGGCAGAATGGTATGGGACGGGGGAGGGATGCAGTGAGGAGGATAGAGCCGGGGAATGGGATGGGGAGGGATGCAATAGGGTGTGGAGGGGTTGGGGCAAGGAGGGATGTAGTGAGGGGGTGGGGATGCAGCCCCATTCTCAGCACTCAGAGACGGGGATACATACCTTCAATTCCTGGGTGCTGGCGATGGGGCGACAGACAGACTGTGGTTCACCACAGGGCATGTGCCGCAGCTGGAGCCCAGCCACAGGAGGAGCACGAGGAGAAGACGGCCGGGCAGCAGTGGGAGAGGCACACGCCATGTGACCCCTCAACAGCCACCTGCTGAGCGCTCAGGAGTCATGGTTGCGCTACTTCCTCCCCTGCCCTGACCCATCCAGTGGGAGCTGTGCCTCACGGACGGGGGACACGGCAGCATGCAGACCCCACCCCCACCCCCGCTAGCCCCTAAGGCTAGGAGCCGGACATGCTGGCTGCTTCCCAACCTGGGAGCTGTGCAGCCCGGTGGCTAGAAGGGAGCCTGCCAGCCCCGCTGCCCATGCCGTAAACTGGACAGTCAACAGCAATGCTGACTGGAGCCACCAGGATCCCTTTTCAATTGGATGTTCCAGTCCAAAACCAGACATCTGGTCACCCTACTCCCCTGGCATATTTCCCGCTCACTCGGCCCCTGTCCCTGGCAGCAATGCCTGAGCAGGGAGCAATGGGAACAGGGTCACCACCACTTCCCCAGCCAGGTTCTCACAGGCAGCCACTTCACTGCACAAAGCTACGACCCAGAGTGGCCATCCTTAGCTAATGCAACTAGTGGCTGGGGACAGGAGCCAAGCATGCCAGGGGGCTGACATTGCGGGAAAAGGAACAGCCACTCTCACTCCTCTTCCCTTGCAGGCCGAGCAGAAATCTGGAGGGGGGACACTTGACTCCGAATGCCGCCACCTACATATTGGCTATGCACAATGCAAACCATGACCACTCTGGTCACTCTTGAGCTCCACTGCCCTACAGCCAGGTACGCAGCCATGCACCTCTTTTAAAGCCCCAGGAAGATTTGAAATTGCTCTTTCTGTTTGCCTGGTGTGGAGCGCTCATATAGCTAGTGCCCAGCTGAGCAGATCGGCTGCATGCAGCGAACACACTCCTGCCTAAAGTACATAGGAGGTGGTGGAACTGCTAGGTCTGTGGGGAGAGGAGGCTGTGCAGTCACAGCTCCACTCCAGCCACAGGAACGTGCTCAGGGCATGGAGGAGAAGGGCTGTGCAAGGCCACGCCACAGTGCCATGTAAAAACTAAAGAGCTGTGGCATAGCAGAAGGCATAGGCAGCAAATAGTCGCTTTGGTGTGGAGCCACAGACATACTGCTTCTACAAGGAGGGGGCTAGGGTCAGGGTGCTTAGCCTCAGGCTGTGGGAAAAGAGAGCATGACTTTAAGGAAGAATGAAAAGAAACAGAATTAAAACTTTCCCTGGACAAGTAAAAACAGACACCACTGGCATTGACTTTTTCATACAGATGTAAACTGCACTGGGTTAAATTAACAATGCCAGGCTCAGCACACTACAGCAATACACATTACTGTGGCTCAGAGTTAAAATTCTCCTTCAAGGCCTCCCTCAACTGAATAGCCACCCCACTGAGCAACTCTTATAGCCTTGTGTTCATAACAAATAGTACACCACTGAAGAGCAGTGCAGGTTCCCTGCTTTCTGACACAGATGGCTGGCTTGCAGGTTACCAGAGCAGTTGAAAAACAGCTGGAAACTGGTAAAATGCCTATGGAGTGATGGGATTGAGAAACCTTCATCATGTGACACTGAACATGTCCCAATGAGGCATTGCAAACCCTTTTCAAAACACCCTGCAGTCAGTTGCATAGTGGGATAGCTACCCACGGTGCACTGCTCTCTGTGTTGATGCAAGAGCTGCTACTGTGGATGCCCTCTGCTGTCACAAGGAACATAGTGGGGACATGCAACAAAATTACAGTGGTGGCTGTACCTTGAGGTAACTTAAATTGACTTATCTTTATAGTAGATATACTGTAACTCTAGCCGCGATGAGCAGCAGTAGCTGTCGGTGGGAGAAGCTCTCCCATTGACATAGCGCTGCCTACACCAACACTTACATCAGTGGTTATCAATCCAGGGTATGTGTACCCCTGGGGGTACTCAGAGGTCTTCCGAGGGTACATCAACTCATCTAGATATTTGCCTAGTTTTACAATACACTACATAAAAAACACTAGCAAAATCAGAACAAACTAAAGTTTCACAGACAATGATTTGTTTATACTGCTCTCTATATTATACACTGAAATATAAGTACAATACTTATATTCTAATTGATTTATTTTATAATTCTATGGTAAAAATGAGAAAGTTAGCATTTTTTCAGTAATAGTGTGCTGTGACACTTGTATTTTTATGTCTGATTTTGTAAGTTTTTAGTTGAGGTGAAACTTGGGAGTACACAAGCAAATCAGACTCTTGAAAGAGGTACAGTAGTCTGGAAAGGTTGAGAGCCACTGACACATCACTAAGGGGAATGGCTTATTCACACCTCTGAATGACATAAGTTATACTGACATAAGGTCTAGTATAGACAAGGTCATAGTTTGGTAGGTAGTCAGATACTGCAGACATGGGCACCATATAAGAATACAAATAACAGACCAACCATATAGACCTTCCAGGTCTAGCACAACAAAGTCAGGTGAGGACAGGAGGAAAAGTCCTACATATAATTCATCTTCATGTCAAGCTTCTGATTAAATAGTATCTGTACTCCTTCATTCCATCGTTTTTCATAAAATGTGTCCAGGTCCCTCTTGAGATGAACTTCAGTTACTGGTTTTATCAGTTCAGTTTATATCTACATATCTTTTCTGTACCTCCAAGACTTTTCTGAGTTCAGTGTGCTATGTTGCGAACCTTCTGTTTTTAGTCTACAAGACTATTTCTGACCACTCTTAGTGGGTATTTAACCCAGACATTTATTTATGCAGAACTGTTTATGTATGGAACACTTGTCATACAAAAAGCATTAGCTGTCTTTCTATGTAAGGTATTTATAAAACAGAATGTAAGTGCTTACCCTATCCAAATTGGTCTCTATTCATCTATATTTCCTGGACCCTCCGTTTTGGACTACAGTGTTGTCATTTATACACAGAGGGCTGGATTCTACCCGAAGTGTTGTCTGCTGGGTATTAGAGGAGCTGCACAGCAGTCTGAACCCTCAAACAGAGTGTGTCTGGCTTGGACAGAATTCCTCTGAGGGACTCCCCAGCAGCACACACCATAGTGTGCAGTATACTCTCTAATTCCACAGGCAGCACCCCAGCCCCTTGCAGGTACAGAGGACCTTTGGGAGTGCTGGAAGGGAACAAGGACTGTACTCCCCATGGGGATTCCAGCCAGTCAGCCTTTATGCAAAGGCATCAAGGGCCTAAATCTCCTCTCACTTACACCAGGCTAAATCAGGAATAGTTGACTGAAGTCAATGAAGTTACACCAGCATAACTTGTGAGGCAGGTATTATCTTCCTGGTACATATGAATAAGTTGATTCAAAGGGGTATTAAATTATTTTCCTTAGATCACATGGCAAGTCAGTGATAAAGCCAGGAATAACACCTGGAGTCCCAACTGACCTCAATCCTGTGCTACAAGCACTACCACAGGCCCTCCTTTGTCAAAATTAATATACTTTTTCTTATGCCACAAGAGGGGAATGCAGGAATTGCCATACTGGATCAGACTCGAGGTCCAGGACCCTGTCTCTGACAGTGGCCAGAATCAGATGTTTCTATGAAAGGTAGATGTGGAGACAGCTACCTGCCTCTTTAGGTCTCAACCTGATCTCTATAAGGACTTGTCTTCACTTAACATGTTGCAGCTGCACAGCTGCACTGATGCAGCACTTCAGGGAAGACACTACCTACGCTGACAGGACAGCTGCTTCTCCCACCCACATAGGAATTTCACCTCCCAGAGAGGCTGTAGATATGTCTGTGGAAGAAGCCCTCCCATCGACATAGCGCTGTGTACACCAGGACTTATACCAACCTAACAGCATCACTCAGGGATGTAGATTTTCTACATCCCTGAGCAATGTAGTTGTACTGACATAAATTGCTAGTGTAGACCAAGCCTAAGTTAGAAATAAATCAGTTTGAGCCCTGAAAACATGAGGTTTAAAATCCCATCCACAATTTTTTATTACAAAGTATGATAACTCTCACTGTTTTTCATATCCATATAAATTTTCAATCCCTTATTCAATCCTGTTAAGTTCTTAGCTGCAACAGCTACCTGTGGCAGAGTTTTTTAGTTTAATCACATTGAAAGAGTATTTCCTTTTACAGGTTTTGAATGTTTTACCTTTTAATTTCAATCAACGTCCCCTTGTTCTTGTGTTATGAGACAAGGAGAAAAGAAGTTCCTGGTTTACCTTTTCTAGAACATTCATTGTTTTATAGGCTTATCAAGTCCTCTCTTATTCATCTCCTTTCTAAGGTAAACCATCCTAGCTTTTTCAGTCTCTCTTCCACACCCTTGATAATTTTCATCAGACTTCTCTGAACTCCTTCTAGTTCTGCAATATCCTTTATGGGACAGTGTAATAGGAAAGTACTTTCCTGATTTCCAAATGCACTCTGTCCACTAGCTTCACTCATTTTCAAAGATACAGTGACATATTCAAAGGGCCAGATTCCCTATTGCTCTGTCCCTTGTGAATTCATTTGCACCAGTACAAAGTGCGTGCACCATTCTGATGAGGTAACATTTCACACTCACTATTCACTGGTGTAAAGGATAACATAAAGGGTGGGATCCTCAAAGCAATTTAGGCCTGGTCTACTCTACAGAGTTAGTCCAAAGTAAGGTAGCTTACGTTAACATAACTCTGCAAACATCAACACTAAAATGTAGCTCCTACCAATGTAAGTCACCCAATACACCCACTTCATAACTTCACCTCCGCGAGAGGCGTAGTGCTTAAGTCGATGTAGTTAGGGTGAGGACACTGTGTTACTTACATTACATTGCCTGTTGACTGACAACCCCCCGCAGGACTCACACCTGGACCCAGCCCCAAGACTGACAGACCTGTCAAGGCCTCACAATGCCCTATGCAGTTACATTAGTGGAAGTGCTCTTGGCAGAGATGAGACATACTTGCCAATAGTGAGGGGGTAGAGTAAGGGCAGTGGCTGCAGATGTTACTGAGCATGCTCAGCCTCTGTGAGCATGCTCAGTACAAGCCAAGCAGCAACTCTGGGTGGGGGCATGTGACACACACACACACACCCGCCCCAAGCCTTGCCTCTGGCTCTTGGTGAGGACGCGCACTGCCAACAGAAGGAGCATAGTGTGAATGTGAAACACCGCTTTAATTACTGCAGTGGCTGTACACTGACTTAAATCAACTTAATTTTGTAGTATAGATGTGTCTTTGGGTCTTGCAATGCTGAGCATCATGAGCCTAACTCTGAGGAGCCTAGAAAATCACAGGAACAACACCGTGATCCACAAAGCCTGAGTTAGGTGCCAAGGTTCCCCCTACAATGAATGGGGAGAGATAGGTACCTGAGAATGCAATACATAAAGCCACAACGCTAGCATATTAGGCAGGGAGCCACCTAAGCCAGCCAGTGGGAGATGCCAATTAGAGGAGAGTGTTCTAAGTCCCACACCTCTCTCAGAGATAAATGCCTAAATCCAGACTGCAGGGAGGCGCTTTGTTCTGCTTGTCATTGAGGAACGGGGGAAGATAGGTGTTAGGCCACCTAAGTTGCATGTGGGAGCCCAAAACAAAATGGCTGGCAGGGGATGGAAGGTGAAGCACCTCTCTTATAACCTTTAGCCTAGTGGACAGGATTCACTGAGGACATGGGAGAGCCCCAGCTCAAGACTCACCACCCTCATGAGAAGAAAGGGATTTGAAAAGGGATCAGCCATTTCTCAGGTGAGTGCCTAGCCACTAGGCTACACAGTTCATTGGCCCAATTAATAATTATTCAGTTGTTTAATTAAAGTGGAACAACTTCAGAAGGAGAGATTGAGAGAGACTGCTATCAGAATATATCTCAGATCAGTGGCTAGCGTACTCACCTAGGGTGACCAGATGTCCTGATTTTATAGGGACAGTCCTGATATTCAAGGCTTTTTCTTATGGGACGCCTATTACCCCCCACCCTCTGTCCTGATTTTTCACACTTTCTATCTGGTCACCCTATACTCATCTAAGAGGTATCCGATGCCAGTCCAAATCCCTTCTTACCTCAGGAGAGGTGGGGGCGTAAACCAGGGAGTCTCCACATCCTGGGTGCAGGGCCAGTGCAACCATTTAGGCAACCTAGGCAGTCGCCTAGGGAGCTAGGATTTGGGGGGCACCATTTTCTTCAACAGCGACTGCAGCAGCCAGATCTTCGGCCGCCCCAGTCGCCATCAGTATTTAGGCAGAGGGAGCTGGGGCAGGGGAGCGTGGGGAGCGCCGCCTGCAGCAAGTAAGGGTGGGCATGGCGCTGCAAGCCTGGGAGGCAGGAGAAGTGAAGCAGCGACGGTGTGCTTGGGGTGGAGGCGGAGCAGATAGGCACCACAAGCATGGGATGTGGGAGAAGTGAAGCAGCGACGGCGTGCTCGGGGTGGAGGTGGGGCAGGTAGGCGCCACAAGCCTGGGAGGCAGGAGAAGTGAAGCAGCCATGGCGTGCTCAAGGAGGGGGGGGGGGCAGGGCTGAGCTGTTTCACTTCTCCCGCCTCCCAGGCTTGCAGCGCCAATCAGCTTAG
This sequence comes from Chelonoidis abingdonii, assembly GCF_003597395.2. Lineage (NCBI taxonomy): Eukaryota > Metazoa > Chordata > Testudines > Testudinidae > Chelonoidis > Chelonoidis abingdonii. Next base: position 62,093,063 of record NC_133778.1, read on the forward strand.
GCGCCGCAAGCCTGGGAGGCGGGAGAAGTGAAACAGCGACAGTGTGCTCAGGCTGGAGACGGAGCAGGGATGAGCTGGAGTGGGGGGGTGCCTCAAGGCGGAAAGGGGGAGCTGCCTAGGGGGCGCCTCAGGGTGGGGCGCGGCGTGGGGGAGGGCGCAAGTGCGAAGTTTCACCTAGCGGCGCAAAACATCCTTGCACCGGCCCTGCCTGGATGAGTACCCTATCTAATAGGGAAAAGGTTCTAAGGGAAGTCCTCCCATCCCCCGCAGCTAAACTGTGTGAACTCGCCTGTGGGGTCCAAGGAGCTCTTCAGTGCTCCCCCTCTATTTCTGAAACTTTTGCATATCTTTTCAGGCATTATCTGCATACATGTATATCCCTGTCATATAAGACTATAGATTTGCATAGTAGAATCTGTAAATCTGTATTTATTCATGCCATATACAAGCAAATAAAAAAATTGTTTCCTCTAAGTTTATAGAAACTTTAAGAATAACTGAAATCAAGAAATTGAACTGTGCACCAGCATTGGGTGAACCAGTATTAAATAGTGTTTTACCATAGGTGATAGCCTTAGAATGTTAAACCTAGTCCTTTAGTTCAAAAGGTTGCTTTTATCACCTTTGCTCTCCTGAACTGATGCACAGCAACAGAGAGATCCAAAGACTGGCCAATGGCCTTTTCAAGCGATAAAATAGCAAATGATGTCAGTCTCTTGTCGGCCATTGTCAATCAAAGATATGTTTTAATGAGTCTGAGCTTCAAAAAGCTGCACTCACCACTAACAACTGAGACTGGCAGAGTGAGCAGAATCCTCAAAGCTATCCACACAATAGGAAAAGTGTCCTTCAGCTCTACATCATGAATAAATTGGAGAACTTGGGGTGGAGAATTCTTCCCATGTTGCAAAATGTGACAGATGTTGTCCAATTTGACGTAGAGGTTATCACTGACATCCAAATATTCCCCATGTAACAAAATATCTACAGTTGTTTGTTTTCTACTCCAAATGTATCAAAATTGCTTGAGAAATCAGTTACATAATTAAACCAGAATGAAAAATTCCACATACAGAATACCTGAAATATTACTTCAAACATTCTATTTTCCCATTTGTCGCTAACAACAAAAACAGCACCCTGCGCCCAGCGCCCCCACAAGCCCGATATCCCAAATGGTCACCTGGGTCGCCTGCCCCTAAATCTAGCCCTGCTTGTTGGCCATCACTGGAGAAAGGATGAAATGTGTATGGAGAGTAGGTAGTTTCTGATGGTTAAGGATTAGAGAGACAAGTGGGGCAGCAAGGACTATGCTGCCAAAACTAGAATGCCCTGGCCATGGATTTGCCACAGAACTTGGGCAGATTCAGGTGCTAATGTGATGAGCTGTTCATGGTGATTACTTCAGTCCTCCATGGAATCAGGCTATCTACTACTTTACTGTGATCCTGGCGGGGGCATGCCACAAACTCCCCCTTATTGATATTAAACAGCAAGTCTCCATCACCATTCCCTAACTCAAAGTGTGCAGACCTGGTGTGTTAGGCTTAGAGGAAAGGTGGAAGGAGGTTTCCTATTTAATAGTAGGAGATGGGAACTTGTGATGTGTCCCAGCTAACACCACAGTGATACCATTGGGACGGATGAGTTTATAAAAATATAAATAATTAGATTAGATTGGTCGATAACTAAGATTAGATAGAAATCAGATTGAAAGGATAGAGGATTCCTATTTAACAGCTGGGGGGACAGAAATCATGATGTGCCCCACCCAGGTCTTCTGCTCCCCATGCTATACCCTCTTTGGGAATACGCTGAGGTTTTCTGTCTCCAGGGCTCATAATGTGCCTCACTCTCACAAGCATTAAATTACCTCATTTTTAGATGGACAAAAACACCTATGCACAGGCAGAGATTTTTATTTTAGCTAATTTGTGTTTATCAGTATTTTTAATACTTGCCCAGAACTGAAGGTTATTTCCTGCATTCTGCCTGCTTTCTTTTTACGGATGTGACATTAGCCCCTGGAATCCCTGTTCTTAATGTGCTCGAACAAATTCCCCCAAAGGCTTCCCCCTATTTCCCTCTGAATCCCCATTTGTAATTCAGCTCAGCTCACAACATTTCAAACAGGCCTGCTCTGTTACAGAGGGAATCCTTATTTCCTCCCCATCCTGCCCAGAATGAGTTACTTTTTTATTGATTGTGGAACTACTGAAATGAAGAATGACTATCAGCTTCATCTGTTGCTAACTTTTCATGCTCTTGCCCTTCAATGGCCCTACTGTCTCTCCTCCTATCTGATGGTTTGCTTCTTATGAACTTCTTATTGTTTGCCTTTCCTTCCCTGGCTATTTTTTGTTCTCTTCACTGTTTAACCTTACTTATCCAATGCACCTCTCATTCCACACATAAAAAACTTTACTTCAGAGGGAGCTCTGCGAGCAGAATAATGCCAGGATCCAGTCTTTGTTCATTTTTAACATTTCTTTCGTGTTTCTCTGTACAAATTTTCTGAAAAGCCGGGTGCACAAGTTAGACCGGCTCTGGGGAGATCTTACTTAAGTTACTAGCACTTACAAGGAGTTAATTAAGCTGACACAGACCTTTCCTTTCAAGCATTGTAAGGGTGATCTTTTCACAGGAACAAGCTGCTCTTTAATCACTGTGCATATAAATTTACTGCTGACTTGCATACACAATGGTTGTGTAGTGAATATTTTTAACATGCTCTTTTCCCTCTCCCTCTATCTTGCAGCCAGTGTCTGGTCCTGTTTAATTTTACTGCATGAATCCTCACAAGTTAAGTAAAACAAGTTGCCCCTATGGGTCGAAATTTATCTATGTGGAAGCTGAAAGGTGCATTCCATATAAAGGTATCGTCTACAGTGCATCAAATGTAAACCTACCTGATCCTTAGAGTTTTATTACTCAGCAATATGTATTATCTCCACCAACTTTCACCCAGAGAATGAGCATGGGGCCAATAAAGCACTCCCTGCCGTTCCTTGTCCACCTGCCCATTTGGACAGTAAACTGTACAGGTTTTGCATTGTTACAGATTATGTGCTATTCCATTCTTTACCTAGAAGTGGGGGCAATACTTGTATTTATTCACTCACCTCCATTTCAGTATGTATGTCTGATTCATAATCACAGCTATAATGCATCTTCTAATTCTCTACAGCATATACATAGGATAACCTCCAAGCACAATTTTGTAATAAATACAGAAAAAAGGACTTCCCTCTATTTCAGAAAAATAGCACATTAAGACTGAAGGCTGAGATTGTCAAAGCTTCTTAGGACAACCAATTTGCATTAATTTTAAAGGGAACTAGGCGTCCAAATTCCTAAAAATTCACACCATGGAAATCCTGTCTTCCTAATGCATCAGGCACTGCTCTCCTGAGTAATGGACTGGGGACTAGTTTGCCTTTGGTTTGCTTTCATTTGCTTGGTCTTGGTTTGCTGCTTGTCTTGCAGCATGCAGCCTCGCACTGGCAAGAGTACAGCTAGATGGCCAGAGAGGTTTTGTCTGTCTCTGTCATCTATGATTTCAACTGTTTGTTTTGGACAACCATTCAGAATCAGTCACGATTGGCCTTTTCTCAAGGTTTCTTTACAACAGTGACATTTATGCACTCAATCAGTAAACTAACAGATCAGTGATTTTGATCCCTCTTCTGATAAACAAACAATATAGAATAGAATTTACCTTTATATTGTACCTTTTGAACTCCAGATATCTTAAGGTGCAAATATTTAAGTCAGATACTAGTAGTGCAGTAGCTCTGTAGGGCAAAAGAGAGGCTGTGATATGGTCAGCAAGAGCTCACATGCAGATGCATGGCCTTGGACATTAGAATCTGTTTAATCTGAAGAATGAATAGGACAGTGGTTGATAATTACTACTCTTTTAGATATAAGCCATAGGAATTTTAACTTCCAGTTTCATATATATTTTACAGGACAAAACATCCTTCCCATGACAGGGTGCTTTTAGCAGCCAAAAATAGAACCTATGGGAAGCCAGCCCCCTGGTCATTTGGGGCACCCAGGCTACTGCGTGTGGTTAGAACAGGACAAAACAAAAAAACCCTCCAAGAGTGCAACTGCCGAATCAAAAAAAAAGAAAAAAGGTGGCCAAAATGCTGTCCCTGGAATTGTGCCACCCCAAGCACGTGCTTGTTTGTTGGTGCCCAGAGCTGGTCCTGCCAGCCAGGGTTTCCAGGAGCTGAAGGGAGAACTCATTCACAGGTGGGGGCTTGTCTGGGCTCCGCCTGTCAACCAGAGCCAGGAGGATTGGGAGGCAGCCAGTGTGAGGACAGGCTGTAGCCTAAAGGATTTATCTGCTTGCTTGCATAGATATATATTTTCTTATAAGATTAAGTATTTGATGTATTGTAATAGGTTTATAGATTTATATTAAAAATAAGTTTAGCTGTAATGCAAGAGACCTACAGGCCAAAAACCTGTATGTTAAGCTAAGGCAAAGTTAGCATATCTATATTAAGACCTTTTACCCAGAAAGTTGACCTTCATCTTGTTACCTAAATAGATTTCAGTATGCCTAGATCTAAGACCTTTTACCTAGACCAACAGACAATGAAGAATGGCATAGGGGTTTCTTTCAAAGTTGTACCCATAGACTTAACAGGTATAGTACAAGGAAACTTATATGCGTATGTACGTGTCAAAAATACGCACATACATACTAACCTATGGGGTAAGTGTACCCTAACATTTCTGTAGGTGAGGAATGAAATTTGGGCATAAGAGGAAGGATTTCTGGCACTTGTGCCCGATAAAAGAGATGACCCACCTCACTATCTTCATCTTCAACTAACTATCGATGCTATCCATCCATGATGGCTATTAACTATTAGTACGCCGTACTTATTTTCTTTTCAAACTTTCAGTTCCAAGGGGACTAGGCTAAGCTTGGTTTCCCTAAACTTTTGTTCTTAGTTTTGTTTATTAGGTTTTAATTTTAAGATTAAGTTAGTTAAGTAAACTCTAAGTTACCTTTGACAACTCTTCGCATTAGTTTCCTCTGCACACCTCTGCAAGAGGTGAGAAACCTGAACTCCCAGAGACGAGGTCCTGTGTCTTTCAACACCGGGTTATCAAGATAGGGTGTGAATATATTAACCAAAGTTTTTCAGCATATAATATTGTATTACCATATGTATCCTTTGAATAACAGTAATACAATTGTAACTTTGTAACTCTGATTATTTTACCATTTACTTACTATTTCATTGATTTTAATAAAAGGTCTTTATGACTATATCTGCCTCAGTGTGAGCTTCCTGTCACACCCCTGAGGGTCCTTTGTAAATTCCGTGGAGCCTGATTTGGGACAAGAACTTTTATCTTCTGATCAAACAGATTGGCGAGCCTAAAACACATACTAATTAATATTAATAATTAATTATTATCAATACTTAATAGAAAATTCAAAAGTAAAATGAAATTAAATTAATATTATTAACCCACCCTAGATCAGGCAACAAGCTGAACTGGGGAAAAGATGGAGGAGTTGATATGATGGCTGGTAGAGCAACAAAAGGAGATGCAGAGAATGCTGCAGGCATTCCAGCAAACAGCAGACAGAGTGACAAGCTCTGCTGGAATAGCAGAAAGAACAACAGTGAATGTTCCAGAAGTTCATGCAGGAACAGGCCCAGGTACTTCAGCAGTTAATACAAAACATGACAAGTTCTACTGCAGAGAACAGAAGTCAGGCAGAGAGGGTGGGGCTGGGGTTGACATTTTGTAAAATGGGCCCTGGGGATGATGCCCATGCATTCTTACTGACTCCCAAAAGCATTGCTGCTGGCACAGGCTGAGGTAAAGGATTACAAGCCCTACAGTTAGCCTCTTATCTGACAGGAGAAGCTCAAACCACTTACATAGCACTAAGCAAGGAGCAGGCCAAGAACTTTGACATGTTAAAAGTTGCTATGTTGGACCGTGTACACTTTCAGCCAAAAAATACCAACAGAAATTTAGGGTGGCCAGGTGCAGGCCCTCTCAGAGGTCCAGAAAGACTGGGCCACTCCCTACTTTTGAGACTCCTTGCCATAATAAAAATAAAAAATGACAACACATGAAAACAAAATAAGGCACCAAAAAAAGAGTGAGACATAATTTGAATATTTTTTTATTTAACAAATGCTTTTCTAGCCTTTTTCTGTGCAAATGCACTAATTATTGAGGGGAAATCTAGCTTTTGTGCAATGTCATAGTTGATATTAGGCATGGTGAGCCCATTCAAATGGTCTTGTCCCATAATTGAGAGAGTGTGTCACATTTTGGTCCGATAGGGATATGCATAAAAACAAGTTGCAAAACTTATCAAATGCCAAAAAATTAACAAGTGTCTAAATTTGAGACCTCTTTGAGCTTGAGGCCCAGGCCAAGTGGCCCTCTTGCCCCCTCTCGATTGGCCCTGGCCAGGTGGACTTATGGGATAAGGCCCAGAGCATTTGTGCAAAAGTTGATTGATTAAGCCAACCAATGGCTGAGGCCACGGGGGCAAGATGTGGAAGCGGTTATGGAAGCCATGATATTAGGGCAATTTACACAGATCCTCCCAGATACCAAGATCTGGATGAGAAGACAGCAATCAGAGATGGTGAAGGCAGTAGTAAAATTGGCAGAAGTGTGTGTTGAAGTGGATTTTCCAAGGAACTTGTCCAACACAAGCAGGAGTGGGGAGGCAAGATCACTAAGCAGTAAGACCTGGACTGCAAAAGAGGAGGAAAGAATGGCCACTTCAGCCAGCCAGGATATAACTTGCTCCCAGTGGGAGTGGCAGAGGGGAAGGCCACATTAAGTGGGGCTGTCCATATCTGGAATATGGACTGGGGGAAGATAGCAGCTGGACTGGGGTGATTGGGGTTACTGTGTATAGTTAGAGTAGAAGCAGGTTTGGAAGGTTAGAAGGGATCACTTGCACCTGTAGTGAGGCTGGGGCGTTGCAAGCTGTCAGCCTCCACCCCAAACTCCACTTTGTCTCCAGCTTTTATAATGGTGTTAAATATACAAAAATGTGTTTTTAATTTATCAGGGGTTGCACCCAGAGGCTTGTTATGTGAAAGGGATCACCAGTACAAAAGTTTGAGAACCACTGGCCTAGGAAGAAGTACTACAGAAAGGGATCTGGGGGTCAGAGTGGATTGATCACAAGCTAAATATGAGTCAACAGTGAAACAGTTGCAAAAAAAGCAAACATCATTCTAGGATATATTTGAAGGAGTGCTGTATGCAAAACCAGAGAAGTAATTCTTCTGCTCTTCTCCGTGGTGTTTAGGACTCAGCTGGAGTATTGTGTCCAGTTCTGGGTGCCACATTTCAGGAAAGATGTGGACAAATTGGATAAAGTCCAGAGAAGAGCAACAAAAATGATTAAAGGTCTAGAAAACATGACCTATGAGTAAAAATTGAAAAATTCAGTTTGTTTAGTCTGCAGAAGAGAGGACTGAGTGGAGACATGATACCAGTTTTCAAGTACATAAAATATTGTTACAAGGAGGAGAGAGAAGAATTGTTCTCTTTAACCTCTGAGGATTGGACAAGAAGCAATGGGCTTAAATTGCAATAAGGGCAGTTTAGGTTGGACAGTAGGAAAAACTTCCTAATGTCATGGGTGATTAAGCACTTGAATAAATTGCCTAGGGAGGTTTTGAAATCTCCATCATTGGAGATTTTTAAGACCAGGTTAGACAGACACTGTCAAAGATGGTCTAAATCAGGGGCAAACATTTTGGCCCGAGGGCCACATCTGGGTGGGGAAATTGCATGCAGGGCCATGAATGTAGGCAGGGGCAGGAGGTTGAGGTGCAGGAGAGAGAGCGGGGCATGGGAGGGGGTGCAGTGTACAGGAAGGGGCTCAGGGCAGGGGGTTAGGGGCTAAGGGCAGGGTATTGGGGTGCAGGAGGGGGGCAAGGTATGGCAGGGGGCTCAGGACAGGAGGTTGGGGTGCAGGAGGAGCGTGGGGTGCAGCAGGGAGCTCAGAGCAGGGAGTTGCAGACTCAGGATGGGAGGTTAGGGTGCAAGAGGGGCACAGGGGTGCAGGAGGGGACTGAGGGAAGGGGGTTGGGAGCTCAGGGCAGGAGGTTGTGGTGCAGGAGGGGTGTGGCAGGGGACTCAGGGCATGGAGTTGGGGGCTCAGGGCAGGGGTTGGGGTTCAGGGTGTTGGCTCTAGTCCAGTGCCGCTTACCTGGAGCAGCTCCAGGGTGGCAGCATGCAGAGCCCTCTGCCCATCCCCCTCTCCCCCACGCTCCAAGGTCCATATTTTGCCCATCCCTGATTTAAATTATAGTTAATCCTGCTATGACCTCTCCAGCTTCCTTCCAGTCCTACAATTCTATGATTCTATGTGAAGGCTTGGGGGGCAAAGCAGAACAGCAAGGTATGACTGTTCTGCAAATGGATTACATTTCCCCCCATCAGTCAACTACATTACTCTAATTGTGTCTACACTGCCACTTTCAGCACTAAAACTTTAGTCATTCAGGGGTGTGAAAAAACACCCCCCTTAGCGACAAAAGTTTAGTGCTGAAAAGCACCAGTATAGATGGCGCTTTATCACCAGGAGCCGCACTCCGAGTGATAAAGCTACCACCCTTCATTCGAGGTGGGGGTTTTTATCGCTGAGAGAGATCTCCCCCAGTGATAAAGCGTTACTACACTGCCCATGGCACAGCGCTGTTGCGGCCGCGCTGTAACATGGGCAATGTAGACATACCCTAAAAGCATGAAGATCTTCCCCATTACTCCTCCAATTTAATTGTCACTGCCTCCCTCAACTCCCATATCAGAACTGCTAGCCTTCTAGCTGTACAGGACTCCCATTGGAAATACCCAGTGCCCTTCCTTTAAGGCAGCAGAAGTACAGCTTCTCTGAAATGTAAGGCATGGCACAGGAAATTGATCGTGCTACCCCTTCAGCACTCGATGAACAAGGACCAGGAATCAAACAACTGTTCTGAACACAGAATAAATACACACTAAATTATTCTGCAACTAAATGGACCTCATGGTCATCAGCTACAATATACAGTGTCAGTCTCATGGACTTTGCAGCTGTTAGGGGAATAGAACCCAAGAATCAAGTCTTTGCTACTTGACCTAGAGGAGAATGTTCCCCAGCTGCACTGATATTGGATTTAAACCCTTTGTGGATCAGTTGCTAAAAAGTGATAGTAACAAATACTTTTGCAGGTTCGGCACTATATTTAAAGAAAGGCAGTAGTACACATACAGGTTCACTAGCCAGTATGCAGAAAACATTTCCAAGTCATTGTCCAAGGCTAGGCATAAACTGCAAGTCTTAAAAATGTATAAAGACATGGATTATGAATTTCCTAACTCCTTGATGCATCTTGACCATATCCCAGAGAGATTAAAAGTGTGTCTTCAAATTCAGTAAATGCCACTGAAATATATATATTGCATGTACTTTATCTGCTAACATATTTACACAGTAAAGTAATCTGAAGTGGCTATTTAGTTTGGTTTCAAATTTAAATCATACAACAGTCAATCTTTCCTTAAAGACTTACTTTTGGTGAAATAATTGTTACCCAAGCAGCTCTGCCTTCATCAGGGGAGGGGAGGGAAGAGGGGATTTTGTTTTTTTGCATTTTTGAAAGAAAAAGGACAGTGCTCCACACATCTTCCAAACCACAAAACAACCGTTACAAATTGAAACCACAGTACGTGAGAAGACTGAGCATGTGATTACCTAAGACGTCAACAAATGTGGTTTGAACTGGGCATTGTGCCAAGTTCTTTGTACAGAAACCCTAAGGAAAAAGGAGTAAAAGTGTCCCTGTTTATGACAACCCTCCCTTAGCACCCGACAAGATCTTTCTAGAAGGAAAGAGACAGATAGAAATGCTATCATGGTCCTTAGCTATATCAATGCTTCTTCCTGTTTTTATAACCTTTTCTTTAAGGTTGATAAAGCATCACTTAGCACACAGTGTCCTGAACACAGACTGTACCCTAGACCTATTTTTAGAATAGCCACTCCTGTATGTTTTTCAAAACTTTCACTCAGAAGTGAACAAATAGTCTCAGTAACAGGTATGTTTAGGCTACAGTTCCTAGAGAAATAGATGAAGATACAAAATGGCTGCTTCCAGTCCTGCAGCCCTTACTCATGTGATCAGTCCCACTGACTCAAGTGGAAGATGAAGGATCAGGATCCTAGGCTACCATTTGAATTTATGGGCAAATGTGATGACGTGTATTACTCCAAGTAGGAACTACACATGATAAGCACCTACAACCTCACACTAGCCCTAATCATGTTCAACTTACATGTGGGCAAACAGTGAAATAATTTATTTGTGAACATGTTAGCTAAACTCAGCTCACCATTTGATCCATGCCCTCTTTTGTTCACTTTTCCAGGAAAACTCATGCAGCCATTTTATGTCCATATTAATGTTTGGGGAGGACTTTTTTACCTATACAAATACAGTTACTCGTGCCCAATCAGGTAGAGTCAAGTGCAAAAAAAAGAAAAGAAAAGAAAAGCATTCATATGTGAACAAGTATGTTCATGTCAGAAGTGCTTGCCTGAACACTTTGTATATCCATTGTATTTCTCTTGATGGGAATGTGACAAGAGAAAATTAAATGTATAGTCTACTAAGCAGCCAATAAAACTGACTTATAATCTCTTCTTCCCCGTCACCCTACTCCTTCAATCAGGAAGAAAAGTAGCTATTATAAAATGTGAGGTCCATGTACATAGCCTAATGTAACCTCCTTCTTGTGCAAAAGCAGACAGGAAAAGATTTCGAGTGCCCTAAAATTTCCTAGGCCTGCTTGTCTCCTACTTTGCCACCTTCCTTAAGTGCTCCCTCCACCTTTTTACCTGAGTGATTCAACACCCCCATGATCTCGTCAGACAATCAGGCAACAGGAACTATTTGACCTACATAACCTTTACAAATATCGAGCAACAATCCTGCAGCATTGAACATTCAAAGGAGCACTCATCACGAAGAGTCCAGCGGAAAAAAAAGAATAGACCCCAATACCTGTAAAAATTATTAGTAAATCAGTGAACTGCCACAAACATTTCTACCAGCTCTGTACCAATGTCCTTGACTTTGACAGACAAAGTGAATGAATTTGCCAGGCCCTATTTGTATATCCACTGTCTGTGCCTGAACAAGTCCTGTGGATTGGGAGAACTTCAGTCTACAGGGTTGTCAGTCTGGCAGCATTCAGAAGGGGATTTCTGTTTTGTTTTGTTTTAAAGGCAAAGGTTAATCTGTGTTTTCAATAGTCATCTCAATACATACATTAACATTGCCTTCACCTTGCTGAAGATAATTAGCTGCGTAACAAGTAAAGGGTATAAAAATTTTCTTTGAGGAGAAAGTAATGCAAAAAACAAAAAGTGGGCCATAGCCCTACCACCATGTCAGGAAAGAGTAGGTCATTGCCAGGGCCACTGCAACCATTTAGGTGCCCTAGGCAGTCACCTAGGGCGCTGGGATTTGTGGGGTGCCATTTTCTTCGGCAGCGACCGCAGCGGACGGATCTTCAGCTGCCCGGTCGCCGCTGGCATTTAGTGGAGGGAGCTGGGGCAGGAGAGCGTGAGGAGGAACACCTGCAGCAAGTTGGGGAGGGGGCGGCACACAGGGGAACTCTCTGCCCCAGCTCACCCCTGCCCCGCCTCCTCTCCAAGCACGCCATGGCCACTTCACTGCTCCCGCCTCCCAGGCTTGCGGCACCTTGACAGGGAGGCAGGAGAAGTGAAGCGGCCACGGCGTGCTTGGGGAGGAGGCGGGGCAGGGGTGAGCTGGGGCGGGGAGAGTGCCTCGGGGTGGGAAGCTGCTGCAAGGGGGGTGCCTCAGGGCAGAGCTGCCGCGGGGGGGTGCCTCAGGGCAGGGGCACAGGGGGAGGGGTGCAAGGCGGAAGTTTTGCCTAGGGCGCGAAACATCCTTGCACCAGCCCTAGTCATTGCTCGAAGACCATGCAATGGCTGTATATGCACGTCCTGGCTTCCAAGCATTCAGAAAATGTTTTGAATTCTACAGTGAGTTAATATCTCATTGGGAGAGACTTAGAGCACACAATCCACAGAGAATGGACCAGGTGTCTAGCAAAATTTGCTCCTTATGGCACTGAACTTGGCTGTCCCTCCCTGAACTAGCAGGGCAACAGATTTCAACACCAACTTGAGAGGAAGCAGAGGGCAGGCATTATGCCTGTCAGCCAGATTCAAATATGGCAGTTACTGTTGTGAAACACACAGCCCTATGTCTGGTTTTAAGAGGTTTTATAAAGAGTGGAGAAACTTTCCCTACTCTATAACATCAAGAATGCAGAATCATGTTTTGTCAGTTCATAAGTACCTTGGGTTTGTTTATTTGTTTTCTGGTTCCATCAGTGGAAATTGGCTGAATCCTATTTTATTTTAAATTAAGGCAATATTCATATGTGCAGATTGCGCCTGAAGACTGCTAGAATTAAATTGTATAATTTAGCTGTTATTGGTCTTGGATGAACAGACTGAGTTAGAAGAAGATTTTTACTCCTGCCTCTGCTTTCAGAGCCATCTCTCAGCCACACAAACAAGACATTTCACCAGATATTTTGAAAACTGAGAAAATGAACAAGAGAGACCACCTCAGACTGCCCAGTGCACATGCAGAATGTAGAACTTCTTTCCCAGAAGCAAGAATTAAAAGAAAGAGGCAAAAGTGGCAAAGACACAATGGTAGAATCAGGTAGGGTAACCAGATGTCTTGACTTTATAGGGACAGTCCCAATTTTTGAGTCTTTCTAATATAGGCTTCTATTGCCCCTCAGCCCCTGTCCCGATTTTTCACACTTGCTGTCTGGTCACCCTAGAATCAGGTGCCCAGCATACTTTGCTACAATGAGTATTTGCTTTGCCTTCTACACCCCAGTGGGACTGCCATTTTGAAGACTGGCTTGAGGAGAAGTGGTGGGGCTGATGCCCAATGCCAAACATGTCATTTACTGTCATGTAGGCCAAAAGGGATGAAGTTAAAATAAATAACGACCAAGGCATCCTGGGGCATGTGTTGCATTGCTAGCTGCCTGGGTACTAGGACACAAAAGCAAAGTGGAATGGGTCTAATTATCTTCTAAACAGCTAGGCCCCATTTACACTGGCTGAAGAAATCATAATAGGGCCCATAGGCAAAGTACATTTTCCAGTGTCTGAGAATTGTGTTCTAACATGATATTATTGCAGCCAGGACATCAGATTTTTTTACCTATCTAGATGGGAATAAACTATGTTGTAACCACGTATCCATGCTGTGATACTGCCTTCTGTTTACAGGCAAGACTAAATTGTGTTATACACCATAAAATGTATGAACTATATAAAATGTGTAAAATGGGCCTCAGTGCATTGCTAGCAAGAGCCATACTAGCAAATACAATCCTTATTAACCAGAATTGAACTGCGGGGCAGGCAGGGCTTCAGTGGAACTTTATAGTACAACACTAAACCAGGATAATAAACCAGGAGGAAAATATTTCTTAGCAAAACACAAGCATGTCCAAACTGGGGAAGCCAGACCCCTGCCTTGCTCAGGGTGAAGGAATGATTTATAATATAGGTAATAAACCCCAACTTTTACCTTGTCTTCATAATCCTGATCTGATTGCAGTTCTGGAAGAAACCTGAAAATGCCTCCTGGAGTGCCCTGCCATATAATCAAAGATAAAACCTTCCGCTTCACTGATGTGCAAATGGAGACATGTTTGTTAGAAGGATTAACCGAGTTGTTCAAAGTGTCTCTTCAGAGTCAATTCAGTCTACTCTGCTTCCAAACAAACAATAAACTATCTACCGGGTAAGCAGATTTTCTTACCCATACACACCACCAAAAAGAAGAGGTCCAGAAATTTAATGAGTTTGGTCCCCTTTGGGTGTGGACTGATCAGTGTCAACAATAATTTTGACAGGTTCTAAAATAAGCACTGTCTATCTTCAAAGTGCTTAATAAACATCATCCAATTAATCCCCACAACACCCCTCTCAGGTACAGAGGTAAGCATTGTTATCCCCATTTTACAGTTGTGTAAAGCAAGGCCAAGAGGTTAAGTGATTTCCTGATGGCCACATAGGGAGATGGCATTAGAGCACAGGAATTACACTGGTTCCGACTAGAACACAGTACCTCTTTAGCATGCAGCCACTGACATCTTGGCCTGGTGGGATTCAGGCAGACAACACTAAGAAAGCTGCCACTTGACACTCAGCTTTCTTGCACCCTCTACACGTACTCTGCCACTCGTAGGCTTGATGTCTGTCCCCCTTCAGCAGACCGATATGAGTGAGAAGCCCACTCCTCCAGAACGCACACAACTTAAAACAGCTTGAGACCCTATTGATAATATGTCCTGCCCAGTCTGTGGCAGTAAGAGTTTGAGTTTCCTAAGGAATCTGTTGCCTCCTCCTTTTTGTCTTGGGCCAGCTGGGCCACAACACTGCTTTCCTCTCCTTTTTACAATAAAATTGTGCACTCCTCACCAAACTTCACCCCAAACATATATACCAGTTTGGGGTATATCCCATAGCCCCAGCCCCAGCATGTCAGTTTTGGAAAAAAAAAATTGCTTGAGTCCCAGCACCTCTTTCATTACAAATTAAGCACTACTTGACAGCCCCTTCCCAGAAAGCTGCACTGCAGTTTGGGGCATGTAGGTCTGTGTTAAGGCAGGACCACAGGGTAATCCATTGGCCTTGCAGACAGGTGGCCTCCAGATTTACTAAAGCCAGCTCATGTTTTACAGAATATCAGGGTTGGAAGGGACCTCAAGAGGGCATCTAGTCCAACCCCCTGCTCAAAGCAGGACCAATCCCCAACTAAATCCCCAAATGGCCCTCTCAAGGATTGAATTTACAAGCCTGGGTTTAACAGGCCAATCCTCAAACCACTGAGCTATCCCTTCTCCCAAACTTTACTAAAGTTATAATTGTTAGTGCTATTCTGAATCTATTTCCAACACGTTTCTTCTCCAAGTCTTCACTTTATCTAACCATTTCCTTTGTGAAGTAATCATCTTCTTTCCGGACAGCTTCCAGATAAACACTTAGCAGTGAAGGGTTCTTTGTAAATTTCTTCTTATAGTACTTTCTGTGATCTCTCTACCAGTTTAAAAATATGGCCCATAAACCTTCCATAATCTCCTATTAGCATACTAATAGGCCAATTTTGTTTGACGTCATAATTCCCGATCTTTCCATCACCCAAAGTCATATATGAATAATAGAGAAGTCTGCATGCTTCGTAGAAACACTGTCAGGATGCTGTGCTGAGGCGTCATTAACATTACTGACAGTGAAGATAAAGTACAAACACACAGCACAGATTAAGTATCAGAGGGGTAGCCGTGTTAGTCTGGATCTGTAAAAACAGCACAGACTTAAAGCACAGATTAGTAATTTCTAAGAAAATTACTACATACCTGTAACATTTTGCATAGTTCACACTTCAGGAAGGTCTGTTTAGGGCTAATTTACATGATTTCTGAAAAATCTGTGCAATACAATACATAGCAGAAGGAGAAAAAACATCTTTTTTGCGCTGGCCCTGTAACCTGAAATGAAACACAGTGGGTGGAAGGATCCCACACATTTAAAAGGGATTTCTCGTTCATACACCAAAGCCCATTTTGGGAAGCTGTACAATGAACAGAGATTTTGCATGTAGATGTGAAAACAGTGGATATTTCTAAAATGAGATACTGCCTAATAAATGGCACAATAATTTCTGACAGATTGAGAATGTGTCCATTCATATTTAAAACACACTCATACAGGGGGACAGCACAATAATATGTGTTACAAATTGGGGAGCAGTTTATCCACATAGTATTGTTATTCTTTATTTCCATCATAGTGGCACCTATCTGCCATAAATCAGGGATCAAGTTCTCTTTGTGCTAGGTGTTGTACATACAGAATAATGTAATAATCATTATTCCATTAGCTGAAAGTTTATTTTGTTAAAGTGACTTCAAAGTAAGTAAGTGATGTTTACAATAATTAAACTAAACGCAATTTACTTTTTTTTCCCCATCTTTGTGAATCTACTTATAGATCATTTTTCACTGTGGAAGTTGTATTAGGGACTGCTTTGTTCTCCAGGGAGAGGCACTGATATTTCTTTTTAGTAGACAAAAATAGGTTAATGATTCACAATTTGAGAACTTGCATTGTTGGCAAAATAGCGTAAGGACATGTAGGATTTCACTTCCCAGAGTGTGCATTTTCAAAAATAAACACATGGCAAATGGGTGAGGGTACGATCTGATTTTCATAGTAATTTTCTCACCAGAAAAGCATTTAATGCAAAACACAAGCTTGTAAATTGCTATTTGTTAGCACTGTCTGTGGAAGATTGGTAGCTCACTCATTGAATTACATGCTTCTGCAGAAACAGCCTCTTTCTTTTATCAGGTTGGAAATCATTAACACACACTTCAGTCCCCCTTACAAAGGAAGTCTTCACTTTTTTGGGGAGGGGTAGTTAGGAGAAACAAAAGGAGCTATAGATATAAAACAGCTATGTGAATACTGGCTTCAGCAGCCTGTAGCCAAACACATTTCAATGCCATAGGTCCCATTAGGATCTCCAAATATCCCACATAGTCTATATGTGCAACACAACTTCAGTGCTATCCATTCCATTAACTATGTTTTAGTTGTATGTGAATTTGTATGCCATAGACTTAGGGTACGTCTACACTGCACGATTATTT
>NC_133778.1:62109947-62112579 GCF_003597395.2 Chelonoidis abingdonii
GGGTGCCTGGAGTTCAGCCACTCCTCTGGTTTGTTGTGAACAGGCATTCTGGGATACCTCCTAATACCCTGGAGGCCAATTACAGCGCTTTTAGTGGCCACACTTGACGAGCAGCACTGCATCACCAGCGCTGCAATCGTTATACCCCAAGCAGACCAGGTGTGCAGCAAGCGCTGCAGCCAGAGAGTTGCAGTGCTGGATGTGCCTTGGAGGTCTGGACAGTTACTAAGTTGCAGCGCTGTAAACCCACCATCAGCGCCGCAACTCTCCCGTGTAGCCATGGCCTCGGAATCTAAATGAAGTGGCCAGTTTGTGGCAGCTGTCTGGTGCTGAACACTTTTGACAATCTGGCCCATAATCTATAGTTGCATATTTTTATAGCGAACTCCTCAAAATATGTCCAGTCCCTGGAAAGCCTGGATTTTAATCACATAGTGGTATCACTAAGGTGAGCTGAACTTCCTGCACTAGTGAAAACTGTTCATGCAAAAATTTTTTGGCAGGATCAGGCCCTCAAATGTTATCGTTTGACGTTGGGAAAGGTACCATAATATATCTAAATAAAGAGATTCACACTCATTTATCACACACTAGCAATTAGTCTACTGCACACTTGAAAGACCACAAAATATATTAATGGTTCATTTTTAATGTTGATTCTCATCCATTGTTTTTAAGATCATGTGTGATAGGTGTCTAACAAGAGGACATGAGTGTATCATAGACACGTCTGAAAAGCTGTTTGTTTTGTTGTATATGTAATAGAGATTGTTAGTGAAAAATTTACCTGTCTGAATAATTAATTATGCCAGAATGGTAGTCACGCCACACTTAAATTTGGGTTCTTGTTTTTCAATTACAATGGGGCATTCAACCTCTGGGGATTTTCTTTGTTTGCTTGTGTTTTAAACGGAGTATCCAGCTCCAATTTTCAGGATATAATCTCAACATCAGCTTGAATTTTCTGAGGATTTTCAAGTAAATCTGTTAATGAATTCCCAAATTCCAATAAGCTAAAATTTAGCCTTTAAAAAGTTCACACTGAGTCTCACGATGCTTCTGGGCCCTCTAACTAAAAAACTACAGACCATCTAAAGTCAGAAATTTGCACATAGTGAATCTGCGTCTCTGATATAATCATTTTGTTAACTAACAAAAAGACTAGTGTTATCTGTCATAATTGAATACTCATGCACCTTTGTTAGCTAATGGAGACCACAACTTATATTAGCCATATGGTGTGAAGAAACCCTTGTGAATAGTAGTACAACATTGACTTTTGTCAGATGCCCAGGTAATACTCCCTGCATCCAAAACTGAAGGCTAACATAGAGCCTAGACAATGTGCATTGTTAGGCTAGGGGGGTTTCCATTGCTTTGAGAAGACCTTTGACAAAGTCCCACATACATGACACGGAAAGACCTCAATTTGACTTATGTGCTTTGTTATCTTCAAAATTTATAAAATATTACATACACACACACACACAAAATACTCACCCACCACAAAGAATAAGCTGAACCAATGTTTCCAAAATAATTAATATTTATTATAATCCAGTATAGAATGGATGCTAGGGTTGTGAATAAATTACCCTAATTGAAACCTATGGCATTACTCATGAAAGTAATTTTCCTGCATAGGTGTTGGCAGCATTAGATCACTGTAAAGCAAGCATGCCCTTACTTTATTGTCTCAGTATGATTTTGTTAGTCCTTGCCTATTCCATCATTGCCAAATCTGGTGATTTATTGTAAACCTCAGAATATTTTGTTTTTCTTAAATTATTACCCAAAATCTCTGTTTTTTTAAGCTTCTAGCCCTCCTGTTTATAGAAGAAAGCTGGAAAAACGTGGCGCAGAATTTTTTTTAAAATCTCATGCTTTTTCAAGCCAGTCTCCTTATTTTTGGGGGTGCTGACTCATCTTTTGCAGCTCTTGTGGGCAGCAATACTGCCATTCTGGCACTGTTTCATATAACTTCCTTCTATTTTCTAGCTGTTACCCTCACTGCACACCCTTCAACATACATGCTACTCTGAGTCTGGGCTGGGTTGAAAACCAGCTGTGAGGAAGAGAGGGTTGGGTCCAATGCTTAATTTGTGCCAGAGCTGAGCCCCTGCACCTCTAGGTTTGGCAATTCTGAGCCCTGGCACCTCTGGGCTTGCCACCTTAATTGCTTGTGCCCGGTAACTAATTGCCTGATCCTCCCACCTCTTTCATTACAAATTAAGCACCGGTTGGGTCCACTTTGAGCGGTGCCCTTCCCACCTCTGGGTCTCCTCCAGGTCATCCAGCACAGTGCCTCCTTATGAGGGCGAGCCTGGGCTCCATGGGGCAGCACAGGGCACTGGCTGAGAGGGGCTCCCCCCACCCCAGCTCTGGCTACCACCACGCCAGTCTGGAGGCGGAGAGCAGACCCCTGGCTGTCGGGGCACTCAGCGCCCCACGGAAACAGCCGCAGTGTTGAGGCCACTAAGTGTCACTAAGCATTATTCTAAGTAATTTTAAAAGGTAAAGGCTATAAGAATATGGAGTTTTCCCTTAGGCCTCTCATGAGCAAGAGTCCGTCCATGTTAAACTCTAATTGACCTAGCAGGCCAATAAATAAACAAAAGGCCAGGTGTCCGCA
>NC_133778.1:62413109-62572085 GCF_003597395.2 Chelonoidis abingdonii
ATTTTTATAGCATGGAATGAGATTAAAGAGACTGGCATTGTTTACCTTTGAAAAGAGATGAATAAGAAGACATAATAAAAAGTATAAAGAATGGCTAACAGAAGGGAGAGGGCAACATCTGTTTTCCCCATCTAATACTACAAGTGGATATTAAATTAATTTTAAAAGGTGGAAGATTCAAAATTGAGAAAAAGAAATCCTTTTCACACAATGCATACTTAAATTGTGGAACTCATTGCCAGAGGATGCTCGGAGGCCAAAAAACTCAACAACACTCAAAAAGGGACTAGATAATTATATAGATAGCATTAAGTATTGCAGCTCTGGATATTCTTGTTAACAAATTTTGGAAGAAATCTAATGTGGGAGGAGAGATTATTCTACACCTGTGTAACTGCAGGGTTTAATTGAACCTTCTTCTGAAGCATTTGGTGTTGATCACTGTTGGAGACAGGATGCTGGACTAGACAAATACTGAGTGCAAACTAGTATGGTAATTTCCATATGCCAATACATATTTTAAATTAAGAGAACAAGAATTTCTAAAAGACAACAATGGAGATCAGATTAAACAAAAATATGAGTGCTTTAATAAAAGTGTCAACAAGATTTGATGGAAACCAATTCAAATCAACATTTCATGAAATATAGTAACTTCATGATGAATGTGATCAAGCGTTGGGGACAGAACTAGTATATTTCTGTCCTGCAAAGAGAATCTTACTCTTATAAATCAAAACACTACACCTGTGACCACAACTGACCACATAAAATGATGTTTTCCCCCAAGTTAGCCCCACAAACAAAAGAAGCAAGTTTCATATAAGGGCTCAAGGTGGATTTGCTTTCTACTAGGGCACGGTTGGCCAGCCTGTGGCTCAGAAGTCACATGCGGTTCTTCAGAAGTTAATAAAGGTGAGTCGCATCATACACGCATTTAACTTATGCAAATTCAACTATATGTGCTCGGCAAAAAAAACCCCCAAAACAAGATACCTGTAAATAGTGCGGGCGGCTCCACGCAATGAGCATATGCCCCGGAGTGAGCATGAGATGGGAGACATGAATCTGCTGTTCCCTCAGTTGGTCTCAGTTCCCACATACCTCTCAGTGTGAGTATCACGCTGCACTGAGTGTGATTCTATGTTTAAAGATATGTATTTTTCGTACAACATGGCACCTAAACACAAGCCAACTACTTCCTCTGGTGCTCAACCAAAGAAACAGCGATCTGTTCCAACGCTAGAGGAAAAACTCGTTGTGTTGGACTTATTGAGAGACGGTATGTCTGTCTCCAACGTGAAAATCAAAGCCTAACACTGCACTGCAATTGGGGCAGGTCACGACTGAGCTATATTGGCATGCATATGTGGGTGAAGTTTCCATAGAACTTGTCCCCACTATGCCACTCACGTTGGGTTTAGGTATTTTTACTAGCATTAAAATGTTCTTGATCAATACATGAACATAGCAAGTCAATTCATTCAGACTCTTCCTAGGATAAAAGCAGCATAATGTACCGTAGTTCATATACAAACAAACTGCAATTAACACAAACACGCATTCATTTAGAAAGATCACAAAACAGCATCATATAAACATAAAAATGATTAAGAAATATTCAGAGTATTATCAGACATTCGAATTAACACTGTAAATTGGTTTTATTCATGCTGGTTTGTGAAAAGGAGCAGCACTGAAATCTGAATGTGATAGAACAATCAGTATATTAGGATATTAGCTTCTAAAAATTATGCAGTTGAATCTTTGTTCCATTGTTAAAGAAAATCTAGACAGTATAACTGTGCATTAGATTCAAAATACAAGACAGGCACTGCACAAATATTTTCAGCTTGTCATATCGATGCCATTTAATTTATACACCTCTACCTTGATATAATGCTGTCCTTGGGAGCGAAAAAAAAGCTTACCACGTTATAAGTGAAACCGCGTTATATCGAACTTGATCTGATCTGCCAGAGTGCACAGCCCCTCCCCCCGCTGAGCACTGCTTTACCGCGTTATATCCAGATTAGTGTTATGTCGGGTAGCGTTATATCGGGGTAGAGGTGTACTTTGAATCAATATTAAAGGACTTCCCAAAGACAGCACTTAAGGTTTTATTTAATATGAAGAAATCTGTGATTCTGAACTATATGTAAACTTCCCATGCCTTAACTATTCTTACTGATTTTTTTTAAATAAATGAGATGCCTCAATTTATTCAGTTACTAGATGATGTAATGCACCTAAAAAGCAGTATACTGTGAGTAATTATTAATATTGAAGCTACAGGATATGATGGATGCAATCAATAGTGCTGCAAACTAAAATTCTTGTTTCCAAGCAACTGCAGTGTAGCTGTGAATATTTTTCACTCTTCTGCACTTCCAGAAAGAGAATTAATTTTGCAAGCTGAGAGAATAACTAGGACAATATAAATTGATTGCTAAGAAGGTTCCCCAGAGGGTTTTAAAAAAAAAAAAAAAAAAAGGTTCTATTTTTAGATTTACAATTCCACCTCGGCATAGGAAGTGGCATGACAGAAATGCAGCACTCAGCAGAAAAAGGTTGCGCCTGGAACAGATGGTTTTATTTTTAGAAATATTCTGAACAAGCAGCTACAATAAAAGAACATATGCTTCTTAATATTTGCTCAACAAAGTAACAATAATATTTTAATTTATCTGTTAACTTAAGTAAAATCTTGTTTATGGCACCTAAATCTCCACCTAATGCAGAAAAAACATTAGAAGAGATAAATGTTACTTTCAATGAAAAAATTAGCAAAAAAAACTGTGGTTAGAAAAATTCAGACAAATAACTACTAGTGGTAATCTTCAGAGTTAGAGGTTGTACAGCAGAGGCTGGTTTTAACTCCTTCTTAGACAAATCACCCCCCCCCCAACGAGTCACTTCCTCGATTAGCTGAAGCACTATCTTCCTTAAGTTTTTTTTATGTTCATGACACATTTTGTACAAGCAGGTTGTAAACTATTTGATTAAAAGGCAGCATATAAGTCAAACACACATCTGAAACCCCTTTAAAAGGAAGCGAGGAAGCAGCTGAAAAAGAGACCGGTTCACTGTGAGAAATGTAACCCTCTCAGACAGTGTTACGGCCCCGAATCCAACAGCTCACAAAAAAGGCCAAACCATTCCACAACATTAAATAAATACGCTTCAGTTACAATGCTTTCTGACAGGTTTCAGAGTGGTAGCCATGTTAGTCTGTATCACAAATATAAACAACAAATATTTGTAAAAAAACAAACAGCTCATTGGAAAGCTGTTTTATAGTTATTAAAAACTTCATAATACAAATAAAATTGACAGCTATTAAGCAATACAATTAAAAGTAATGTGTTAATTCTCAGTTTGGTAGGGTGTGATGGGATGCATCACAGAAAACCCCTTGGGTATGCCAGCTGATGTGCTGGGACTACCTCTAAGCCTGTTTTCCCTGGCATCTTGGGACTTAAAAACCCTGCTTGGTTTGGGCCAGACATGTTAGCCTGCTACAAACACAGACCCAGGTCTGAAACACGTCCCCCAACAGCTGCAGGCTTAACTGAAAACAGTTTAAGAGGGGTTCCTTCTTCAACATTAAGATGCCCAGCTCCCAATGGGGTCCAAACCCCCCAATAAATCCATTTTACCCTGTATAATGTTTGTACAGGATAAACACAAATTGTTCGCCCTCTATAACACTGATAGAGATATATGCATAGCTGTTTGCCCCCTCCCACCCCCAGGTATTAATACATACTCTGGGTTAATAAATAAGTAAAAAGTGATTTTATTAAATAGACAAAGTAGGATTTAAGTGGTTCCAGGTAACAGACAAAACCAGAAAAAGGCTAATGTAGTGCCCATCTTTAAAAAAAAGGGAAGTAGAAGGATCCGGGGAGCTACAGGCCAGTCAGCCTCACCTCAGTCCCTGGCAAATCATGGAGCAGGTCCTCAAGGAATCAATTCTGATGCACTTAGAGGAGAGGAAAGTGATCAGGAACAGTCAGCATGGATTCACCAAGGGCAAGACATGCCTGACTAACCTAATTGCCTTCTATGATGAGATAACTGGCTCTGTAGATGACGGGAAAACAGTGGACTATTCCTTGGCTTTAGCAAAGCTTTTGACATGGTCTCCCACAGTATTCTTGCCAGCAAGTTAAAGAAGTATGGGCTGGATGACTGGACTATAAAGTGGATAGAAAGCTGATAGTGATCAATGGCTCCATGTCTAGTTGGCAACCGGTATCAAGCGGAGTGCATCAAGGGTTGGTCCTGTGGCTGGTTTTGTTCAATATCTTCATTAATGATCTGGAGGATGACATGGACTGCACCCTCAGCAAGTTTGCAAATGACACTAAACTGGGAGGAGTGGTAGATACTCTGGAGGGTAGGGACAGGATACAGAGGGATCTAGACAAATTAGAGATTGGGCAAAATAATCTGGTGAGGTTCACCAAGGACACGTGCAGAGTTTGGCACTTAGGACGGCAGATCCATGCACTGCTACAGACTAGGGACCAAGTGGCTAGGCAGCAGTTCTGCAGAAGGATCTAGAGGTTTACAGGCAAGAAGCCTGATCTGATTCAAACATGTGCCCTTGTTTGCCCAAGAAGGCTAATGACATTTTGGGCTGGTATAAGTAGGGGCACTGCCAGCAGATCGAGGACGTATCATTCCTCTCTATTACGACACTTGGTGAGGGCCTCATCTGGACGTACTGCATCCAAGAAGGATGTGAAAAATTGAAAAAGAGTCCAGTGGAGGGCACAAAATCATTAGGAGGCTGACGCACAAGACTATGAGGAGAGGCTGAGGGAACTGGATTGGTTTTAGTTCTGCAGAAGAAGAAAGAATGAGGACGGGATTTGATAGCTGCTTTCAACTACCTGAAAGGGGGTGTCCAAAGAGGATGGATCTAGACCTGGTCTCAGTGGTAACCAGATGCACAGAACACAGGAGTAATGGTGCCAAGTTGCAGTGGGGGAGTTTGGTTAGAATATTAGAAGAACTTTTCCAACCTAGAGAGTGTGGAAAGCACTGGAATGGGTTACCTAGGGTGGTGGTGGACTCTCCTTCCTTAGAGGTTTTTAAGGTCAGGCTTGACAAAGCCCTGGCTGGGATGATTTAGTTGGGGATTGGTCCTGTTTTGAGCAGGGGGTTGGACTAGATGACCTCCTGAGGTCCCTTCTAACCCTGATTTTCTATGATTCTATGAACAAAGTGAATTATCAAGCAAAATAAAATAAAACATGCATGTCTAAGCCTAATACAGTAAGGAAACGGAATACAGATAAAATCTCACCCTCAGATGTTTCAATAAGCTTCTATCACAGACTGGACACCTTCCTAGTCTGGGCACAACCCTTTCCCCTGGTACAGCCCTTGTTCCAGCTCAGGTGATAGCTCGGGGATTTCTCATGATTGCAGCCCCCTTTGTCCCTCTCTGGGTTCCTACCCCTCCTTCTAAATGGAAAAGCTTCAGGTTAAAGATGGATTCCAGTTCAGGAATTTTGGGTGTGGGTGTAAAAAGACTTTACCCTTAAAGAACAAGGCTGTAATCTCCCCAACCTTATGGACCAACATGATGGCTACTAAAAAGGCTGATCTTGGAGCAGAGAACTGGTTGCCATTGGTTCAAATGGAGGTTTCATAAGGTATCTAAATACCAGGTTGAGGTCTCAGATCAGGGTAGGGTCTTTAATCTGGGAGTAGAGATTCCCCAACCCCTTAATTAACCTAGACAACATGGGGTGAACAAATATCAAGAACTCGTCCACTGGAGGATGAAAGGCTGATACTGTGGCCAAATGGACCTTAATAGAGCTAACTGATAACCCCAATTTCTTTAGATCTAACAGTTAATCTAGGATGACTGAAGGCTGCAGAGATTCAGGCAGAGGGTGGCAGTGACAACACCAAACGAAGACACTCTTCCATTTCTGCAGGTAAGAAGTACAGGTTGACTTCTTTCTATTTTTCAACAACACCTGCTGCAGTTCTGCAGAGCAAGAAGATTCTAATCCCATGAGCCACAGAGGAACCATGCCCCGAGGTGGAGAACCTCAAGCTGGGGTGAAGCACAACCCGTAGCCTGTGAGAACAGACCAAGAGTGGTCCAAAGATTGAACAGTGGTTGGATGCATGGATGAAGAAGGTATGGGGACTGAGCTTGTCTCAGTCAGGTCAGCACTGTAAGGATAACTGGCTTTGTCCTGTCTGATTTTGTTAATCACTTTTAGAATCAGAGGTATTGGAAGAAACACAAAGCAGACCCTTAGTCCAAAATGGACAACAGGCAGCCCACAAAGAGTGGTGGTCCCGTCCCCCTCTTCAGCAGAAAAAAAAAAAAGAGGGCATTTATTGTTCCTGGAGGTGGTGAAGAGAGCCACCTCTGGCAGTCCCCATCCTTGGAATATACTGCCTACCTCCCATTTGTAGTCCTGGGAGAAGCATCTGCTGAGAATGTCAGCTGTGGTGTTCTGAATTACCTGGGAAGTAGATCTGATGAGTTATACACCTGTTTCATAGTTGCCTGACTTCGGCGCACAGGGAGGGAAGGATCTCGCTTGTCCTTGCTTGTTGGTATAGAATATGCAAGATACATTGTCCATCATGACCCGGAGGAGTGGTAGGAAATGAAGGCAGGTGCTCCTGACTGCCCTGAGTTCCCACAGACTGATGTGGAGATTGATTTCCTGAGTTGTCTATCTGCTCTTAATCATGAGGGCATTGAGGAGAGCTCCACATCCCAACAGTGATCCATGTGTTGTTAAAGTCACTGATGGAGCTGGGAAACAGAAAGGAATGCCTGCCCAGAAGCTGCGTTGATCTCTCCATCAGTCTAGGGAATTCCTCATCTGTAGAGGAACCATCACATGCCAGTCCAAGGTTTGCCTGGCTGGAGAATAGGACATTCTGAGCCAACCCTGGAAGCAGCAGAGGCATAAGCCGTGTGTGGTCGGTCACAAAGGTGCAAGATACCATGTGTCTCAGGAGCTGAAGACAGCTCCTTGTTGTGGTCCAAGGGTTCCCCTGAATTGACCCTACCAGACTTGACAAAGTTATGAATCTGTCTGTCTAAGGCGCTGGCTGTCAACAAACTGTATCTTCTGTACAGGAGTTAATGTGATTTTTTTATTTTTTTATTTTTTTTATATTCAGACTCCTGGAAAAGGGCAAGGGCCATTTGTGTGGAAGACAGCACTGCTCTGTAAGAATGCCCTTGAGTAACCAGACATTTAAGTATGGGAAGACTAGGATTGCTTCTCGTTGGAGGTAAGCAGCCTCTGAGAACACCATTGGGGCCAAAGAAAGGTCAAAGGGAAACCCAATATTGGAAATGATCCTGGCTTACAGTGAAGTGTAAGTATTTTCTGGGAAACAGATGTATCATTATATGGAAATAGGCATCTTGCATTCCTTCCATTGAAGGAATTATAGCTGCCCGAGTCACCATCCTGAACATCTGAGACTTTACAAACTTGTTCAGAAGTCTTAGATCCAAGATTGGTCTCCATTCTCCATCCTTCACTGGGACAAGGAAATACTTCAAGTAAAACCCTTTGCCCTTATAAGGTGTTGCTCCTAAATTGAAGGAGAATGCTCACTTCTTGTCTCAATAAAAGCTCATGAAAGGGGTCCCTGAAGAGAGATGGTGAAGAAAATGAAGGGAGCGAGGGATGTAAAGTGAGTGCTATAACCCACTTGTCTGTAGTGACCCACTCCCAACCATGCTAGAAATGGGAAAGGCAGTCTTCAAAGGGGGAGGGGAGGAAAGGTGAGCGAATGGATATAGCTGTAAAACCAGAAGTGAGAGGATTTGAACCCTCCAAGCAACCTGTCAAAACTGTTGCTTTGAAGAGGACTGGGTGGTGGTGGAGGGCGGGTGAGCAGCCCCCTTTCTCTGCACTGTATGTCTTTTCCTGCCAGCGTTCGGTGGATCTATGGAATCCAGAGAACTGAGCATGACACAATGTCTGGGAAGCCTACTAAATCTTCTCTTATTTGTAGGATTGTATATGGCCAGGGATCGTAAAGTAGCCTTAGTCCTTCAATGCATGCAAGGACTCATCCATGGTCTCCGAAAAAAAAGTTTACAAACATCAAAAGGGAAGGCCTCCTCAGTGTTCAGGACTTATCTCAGAAACCCTAAGAGTTTGAGTCATGATCCCCTCCACATAACTACCACTCAATGATTGGCCCTCTAAGATGATGGATTGAAATTGCTCCCTCTGTTCCTGTGGCAGATGTTCAATAAAGGCTAGTTTGTAAAATTATATTTGGCCATGACTGTCTGATAGTTTGTGATCCTGAATTGTAGTGTTGTTGATGAGCAGAACTTTTGTCCAAAAAGGTCCAGTCTCTTTTGGTCTTTGTTATATGGGGTAGACTTGGAGGAGTGTTGCTTTCCTTACTCATTTACTGCATCCACCACCAGAGAGTTAGGCAGAGTGCGTGAGAACAAGAAATCAGATCCTTAGGGGGACCATAATACTTTTATCCACCGATTTACATGATGGTGGAATGATATATCGTGTTTACCATACAGTCTTCGCAGGATCCAGGAGCACCTCGTTAATGAGTGTGTAAGGTTCCGGTGCTGGGGCTTGTCCCCCTCAGGCGTGGCGGGGAGCCAGGGCGCCTCCCTACAGGCAGCAGTCCGTGCAGGGTCCGGACCCTTCAGCTGGGCTGGGCAAACGAATAGTCTCTAAGCAATTCCGAGTCCTAGCCCTTCAGCAGGGGCTAAGTTGACACAGGGTCTATAAGCTCGGCCCTGGAGCAGGAGCAGGGCAACAAGCAGTTCAGGCTCGGGGCCCTTCAGCCAGGGCTGAGCAAGTACAGAGTCTATAAGCAGTTTGGGCTCAGACCTTTCAGCAGGGCTGAGCAACACAGTACATAAGCCTGGCCCTTGGGTGGGGCAGGGCAGTAAGCAGCTCACAGCTCAGGCCTCCCAGCAGGGCTGAGCGAATACAAAGTCTATAGCCCAGGCCCTTGGGCAGGGCGGGGCAGCACACAGTTCAAACTCAGGCCTTTCAGCAGGGGCTGAGCAACAAGTGAGCAATAGCAGTCTGTAAGGCCCAAGCCCTGGTTCAGGGTGGGGCAACAAACACAGGTAAGGGGCAGACCCTCAAGCAGGGACTGAACAGCAAGTTAAACAGCACAAGAGACCTCCTCAGGCCAGGCGGAGGGGGAGTCTGCCACTCTTGGAAGGGCGGCAGGGGGGACGCAGGCTCTCCCACTGCACTGCGTCCCAGGCCGGCCCTAGCAGCGGCAAGGGTTCGCTGCAGTCACTGGGGTATCCTGGCCGCAACACACTGACATTGGTTCAGGGTCCCCTGGAGCCAAACTGGGGTCAGCTTCCCCCGGACCACTTCCAATCTCCCCCTCTTTAGGTACTTGTCATTCGCCGGTGTTGTCCGGCGGATCCCAGACCACGGGTTCCTCAGGATCCTGGGCACGGGGAAGCTCAGGCAGCTCCTCCGGATCCCAGGCACGGGGAAGCTCAGGCAGTTCCTCCGGATCCCAGGCACGGGGAAGTTCAGGCCAGCGTTCCTCCGGGTAGTGAGCACAGGGTAGGCTGGGCCCGGCTGGAGCTCGGGCACCAGCATCTGTCCTCTCCGGCAGTCTGCGGCCAACTGAGCGCTGAGGCTGCGTTTTTATACTTCCTGTCCTGCCCCTTGACTTACGGGGGGCGGGGACAGGTGGCGGTGGCTCTGCCCACTGAGGCACCTGTTCTGGCTCGTCCCTCTTAGGCGCGGCGGGGAGCCAGGGCGCCTCCCTACAGAGTAATACCACCATGTAGGTATTGCTGACTGCAGGCTATTCAGTTTGTGCTGTGAGTCTTTGACCTTTGAATAGAATCTGACGAGTGCCAGATACCCTCTTTCTGAGATCTTGACATTCCCCAAAAATCACTGACCATGGAAGGTGGCAGAGGCATAGCTGCCTCATCTGGAGAGAAGGATGAAATAGATGTTTGAGGGTGGAATAACCATGCTCCTCAAACATCTCATCCTGTGGGAGGAGAGAACGATAGGATTCTAGCCTCCCTATGAGACGGTACCAGTTGTCTGGCAAATTGCTGATAATAAGCAATGTGACAGATTTTTGTTATTAATTTGCTTGAGGCATTAGGTGATTAGGCTCAGGCTGCAGGATTGTTAGGGGAGGGGATGAAGGAGCACACCAAGTGACTAAATGTTAAACCTTTATTAATAAAATAACAGCGGTGAGTGCTGGGAACACTTTTATGTTACTCGGCGGAAGAAAGAAAGCATTAGCGCCCCAACCCTAACCCATTTTCATACTCACATGCATGACCAGAGGCTGACCAAGCCTGGGTGTAACGTAAGAAGAGGGGGAAGGGTGGACGAGAGTTTTGTTTTGTGCACAGGCCATTTAGGGTTTGCTGTTGATTTGCTTTGGCTTTTAGGAGGGTTATTAAGTTTTGTGGGGTTTTTGGGGTGGGAGAGGTGGCATTTTGTTTAGGGATCTTTGGTTTTTTTGTGTTTTTTGTTTTCATTTAAACTGGATTGTTGCGGCTTTTTAAGCTTTTTTTAAAAACACACCGGCCTTAGGGTCGCAAAAAACTTTGTTTCTGCTGGCTTTTGCTGTTTTACTAGTTTTTGTAGCCTTTGCAGTTTTTTTTTTTTTTTAAAAATGCCTGATTGGGGTTGGAATTTAGGCTTCTGGGGTTTTTTTGGGCAGGTAGCCGAGAGTTGAGTGTGCGCAATGGCCTTGGGCTGAAGTTAACCTTTTATTTTTGGACCTACCTGGAGCGTTGAGTTAACCCATTCCTTCTTTTTTTTTTTTTATTTTGGCCTTTTGCAACCTGCAAAGGAACCTTTTACTTTACATTTACACCTTTAACCTTTCCCAAAATACCTTGCAATGCCTGCAACAGCGTTAGCAACATAAAATGCTGATTTGCCTCCCCAGGGGACCCGCTGAGGGAAGGGGCCATTGGGTTGTGACACCGGGGTCCCAATATGGCCATGGGGGAGGGGGGCACATATATGGAAGTGGGGGTAGCATGCAGAGTTGTTTCCACTATGTTTGTTGACTAGCGCAATCTTCCTTGTGATTGTCCAAGAATGGGTTCCTGAAAGGATATATGTCAGAGAACCCTGTACATAAATAGGAGCGAATGAAAGTTTCCTTCATCCACCTCAGTATTACCCAATGGAGGAGCACATGCAGAAAATGGTGGAAGTACTGCAGCACCAGAGGATGGTGATGGTCAGGAGCTCAGGGTCTCCATATTGAGAGATGTTCAGTACCCATGAAGAGTGGGGGCTCCAGTTTGTCCGTTATAGATAGATCCTCAGGTGTGTCTTGTGGTACCGAGTAGGGGACTGGTATTAACATGGTAGCCAAGGCCAACATTACAGTCAATTGAGGGGTGGCAATACTGATGCAGGCGCTGATGGTGTCTGGTCCTGTTCCTTGTCTAGTACTGAGGGTGTTCACCTGCCCATTCCTATATAGCCTCAATATCCAGCATGAGGAGGCACAGGGACCATGCACAGGCCAAACAGACACAAGTAATGGAAAATCTCCAATCAAGGGCTCAAGAGGCCCATGTGCACCTGAAGTGCAGCACCCATAGGGACACCACTTGAAGAAGCAGCATTCTTCTGTCAAAATGAAGTTAGTAAGAATCTGAAAATATTAAGCTATATAACTGTTTAAATAAATGTATATAGTTATAGTGTACTCTCCAAAGTATCAAAAAGATGTACCAAATTTAGTTGGTGAATGCAACTTTTTTTAGAAAACTACTCAAGTACAAATGGAAAAGTTGATTTATGTCATCAATTGTAATCAAGACTTTCCACTCGCTGATTTAAATCAGTCATCCCTGACACAAAGAAAGGCATAATGATTTCAGCTTATGACCACGTGCCACATTTAAAGAACAACCACAATTCTTCACATTCGGACTGCTACAAAGTTGTATACTTTGAAAGATATTTCTTCACCATTAGTAAATGTTGCTTTACTGAGATTTCAGTATCTGACAGTACCAAGAGTTTCCTTTAACACCCATAAACATGTTAAGTAGTGAAAAAATTCTACAAACCGGTCTGCTGTGCAGGCTGTGGCAGTGGTGGGTTCTGCTGTGTGTTGTAATGGACAGCAGTAACTGGTCGATATTGTTGATTGGAGTGTGGATACTGGCCTGGAGCACAATAACAAGCTGGGATCTAAAATAGGAGCAACATTTTGGAGATTCACATTTTTAGGTTTATAAAAAGGCAGAGTGCAAAAACACGGAACCCTGGGGAGGGGGTGGGGGAGGGGGGGGCTGGATCACAAAATAAAGGCAATTCTATTTTCTTTGGGTCATACCAAAATAAGTAGCTGCTTGCTTTGAGTTTCTCAGCACTCAAATAGGGGGATTAAAGAAAATGATGATGATTAGGATTCCTAGGCCAGTCTTCATAGCAAAAATTTTAAACATAGACATATTGGAGAGCCTCTTCAAAACTAAGCAAAATAAAACATGTGCAGAGCATGAGAATATATAAAATTTATACTTGAGTAGGTTAAATTTAATCTAAAAATACCACTATTAATGATACTATATGGTTCCTAAACTCTAATTTTCTTTAGGAGTTACTGGTGGATAGGCATGAAGCTTGGATGAATGCCCATTCCCCAAGTAAACGGAAGCCATTGATTTCAAACCACAAATTAAGAAAAATCAAATTTACTATCCAAGTCCATTGAAATATAAAATGTTCATGAATGGTGCCAAGGATAATCTTTTAAATAGTTGTCTGAGAAGAAAATATAAAGCCTTTGTACCTGTGGTAGAGGTTGCTGCATATATCCCTGTTGCTGCAGCACTTGCTGGTTGACAGGATGGCTGGATGCAGAGTAGTTGGGAGTAGGAACTGGTTGGCCTTGTGGTGGTGGCAGAGGTGAGGCTGTTGCTATAATATAGCCAGACTGTTGTGGGGGCTGAAGGACTACAGTAGACTGGAACATGGTGGGGTGAGGATCAGCACCATCAGCAGATGACTGGTGGGCAAGACTCATATGGCTAAATTGTGATCCTAGGTTGTCTTGCTATAATAAAAAAGGATAAACATTACATTCACAAATATTCAAACTGGGAAAAGTATAGTTACTAGGTAAATTCTTCAGTAAGTGAAAAATTTAAACATGCACCTGTGCAATGACCATATGTTAAATCACTGAAAAGAGAATGACAAGGCAAGCTTCAGAACAGAAATAGAACAGTGTGCTCAGAACAGTATAATAATTACTAAGATTAATTGTGGAGAAGTTACACACAAATGGAGAGAAACTTAAAAGGTTTAACATCTTAGGCTAGAAAGAGATTTTCTTTCATAAAGGAGGCTATCTTTCATAAGGGTTAAATATAGAATTGCCATGAATTAGAATGAAACAATTTAAATGATGTCAATAACTTTTCAGATCTAATTCCAAAGGGGAAGTGAAAATGTTTAACTCTAATCAAAATAGGATGCATACAGCATCACCGTATTTAAGAAAAAAATATCGGATTTTCTAGAGATTGTGTTAATAATGCTACTAGTCTTGAATAACAAAGACTGTCCATCAGTCTATGAGTATATATAATACCAAGATCAACTGCTAATCCTCAAAACAGGCACAAATGTTAAGTTCTCCATGAGTCCGTGTTGTAGTCTTATTTATTATTTGTATGTATTATGGTAACGTCTACAAACCTCAGTCAAGGATTGAGGCCCATTGTGCTAAGCACTGCTAGTGCCCAGTGAAGTTCTGAGTCCTTCATTATTGTAGTCCCAAGCACTTTTTCTACCGTTTATACTAGGGCCTGGAAATAGTACTCATGGCTAACAGCAGTTGTGTTTGATGTATCATCCAACAGTGATATGGCTATCATCATTCCAAAGAACACATGCAATCACTAGTATTAAATCTTTTGCTAACCAGTAAGCTTCAATTCACACCTTAAATCTGGACTTTCCAAAAGGCAACAGAACATAGAGGTACTATGCCAAAGCTATTTTATGGCCACCTAGTCCTCCTCAGTTAGTCCTGAGGAAGATCATATGGCTGATATATATGTACATTCTTCACCTGCTAAGGAAATCAAGTATTTGAAAAACTATCTGCATTGCACACAAATATTTTCTTTATCTTCTCTGACTTCTGTATTTTGTGGAACTACATCCTGTGTTTCATGATGAAATACTTTTTTCTCAATGCTGAAGATATGTGTAATGAAACCATTAGCAGTTTTCAATTGCACTTAAGAAAATTGTTATATTTTCACAAGTGAACTTTTAGCTCTTTATTTGCCAATACAAGCCTCCTTGGGCTTTTAGTACATTGACTTGTGCCCTGAAGATGGCTTACTGACTCAACTATCCAGCTTAGCCCTTTGTTTTTACGCTTAACATCTCAATGTCTGCTTTTTAAAATAAATAATCTAGAGGAATGTTGGTTCATAAGGAGACTGAAACATGAATTCTTATACTTATCCACCAAAAACTCATACAGTGTGGGCTGAAGCAGTGCAAGTTATCTAAACTCTGAGCTGGAGAGTTTACCCTAGAGAGATGATATAGTTGTCAAATCCCCATGGGCCATTTAACCTGCTGTCTTTTTGATGATACAACCAATAAAGAGGCAAACATAACTGTCTTTTTAGGAGCTATGGATATCTATAATCTACATTCCTGACTGAGACCATCACCAATTTCACTGTGCTGAATGAGTACTAGCCATCAGATAGTACCAAATTTAGGATGCTACAAGAGCAGCCTGCATTTGAACCAGCGATCAATAGGTGAACTGCTTTACGTCCGTTACTACTCTTCACTGAGTCTCACCAGTCTCTGTTTTAATAAAGTCTAAACATAAGCCAGACAAAATAATGGAATAACTGATGGAGCAAAAAAATTCAGAGTGCAGTTATTTTCTTCCTTCAAAACTGTACACCCAAACATAGGTAACAGTAATTAATCAAGGGATTTTAATCATACACATCCTAATGAAGTAAGATGAATACGTACATTCTTTATTAGAGAAATAGGCTTCTGCACTATTCCAGCACTATTGATCAAAACACTAGCTATACATACACACACAACTATAAATAAATGTAAAGTAGGTAGTTATTGAATAATAGAAACATGCATTAGGATGACCAAGCAGAGGTATGGGAGCCGGGAGACCCTCAGTTCTAACCCAGGCTCTGATTCAAATTCCAGCCTTGGACAAGTGACTTATCTCCATCATGTTTGATTTCCCTATGCTAAACTGGTGAAATGATACATACTTATTTCATAGACTTACTGTATTACTTAATGTTGGCAAAGTACTTTGAAGGTGTTATATACGTTGAAATATACATGATGGCAAATTCAAAGGCCTGCTTTATGCTCATAAATAGATCTGTTGCTGACAATGGTTGTCTGCAATGAGTCCTCCTGAACCAATGTTGTCAGTCAACTTCATCCCTTAACTTTGGCATCAAGAGAAGCATACCTGCTCACTCACCTCCCAGGGCTGGCATCTGAATAGGCTGTGTTGGGAAGGAGGGCTAGCCAGTGCACCTGATAGTGCACCTTGAGCTCTCCTTTTCATTGGGCAAGGATGCTGGGGAAATATGAGGCATAGTGGAGCTCTTCCTATTGCTCTGGCAAAGGAGCTAAAACTAGGCGTCATACAAAAACAACAAAAGGGGCTAAAGGAGGGAAAGCAAAAAGAGAAAGCAACAGCCGAGAAGTAGGGGCAAGACAAAAGAAAAATCAAGGGGCATAATAAAATAAATATTGACTGGCTATCAGAGCAACAGTAGTGAAAAAAACTCCATTGTATATATTGCCCTCAAAATGTCAAGTAGCGTGCAAGGATCTTAGGAACTGGTTTTCCCCTCTGGGCACTATTTTACTACAGTTGACATTGCAACCAGTCAATGTTTGTGTTTTACACACATACACTTTTCACCCATGCAGAGAAGAGGTGTATAGAAGATATAGTACCACAGTATATTGCTGGGTAGATGAGACTGGCAGGAGCGGGGGTGGATAAGAGACTGTAGAGTATTGAACAGGCTGTGAAGAAGACTGCAGAGACCGGATAGGCTGAAGAAGTAACAATTTTATAAACATAGTCAATCAAAGAGAAGAAGAAAAATGGAAAACAAAACAAAACAAAAAAACTGAGTAAACATATTTTGCAATAGCATATAACAATATAATTTAATAGAAAATTGAAAAAAACTTCATAGAGTAAGAATTAATGTGTTTTTACATGTATCTATCTTCTATCAAGAGGGGCATTTTGCTTATAATTAAATAATAAACTATATGACAAAGCAGCAAATTAAGTATAATTTAAACATGGATAATTTTGCTATTTTTAATAGTTATATGTAAACCACTTGTTTTAAAGCAATAAGTATGTATATGCATTTTAAATACACATTTCAGTTTTTAAATCCAGAACTAAGCAAGTACAAAAAAATCAAAACATGCCATTTTATTATTGAGCAAAAGGTGCATTTTGGAATACAATTGAATTTACCTCTCCTAAAGTCTTATATGCATAGTAGGGGCATTAAAAATACCAAAGATTTACCACCACTAACAATATTTGCAACATGTGATTAATATAGTATATAAATATAGAAAAAGGTTTTGGCAACTCAGTGTCAGACACAGATATGTCTGTAATGCAAGATTATTGTGTTATGACAGCAAGCCTATAGGGACTGGGATCATTATGGAGAAGGCAGTGACAGCTCTTCGGAGGAGGAAAGAAAATACATGCATTTTGTATTGCTCTTGTACATCCCATACTGGTAACAGGCTGTACAGATGAGTCTGACCAGTTTTAAACAGACTTAACTCTGTAGGCTGCAGAGTTTAAGCTATAGTGTAGGTGCAGCTTGAGCACATAGGACAGAGGATGTAACACAAGGAAAACAGACTAAAATGACAGTGAAGGTAAAATGCCCATGAATAACTTTGAACAAGGTTGTGTCTCACTACCTAAGGCTGGTGAGGCAAGAGCCTGTACTTAGATGCTTGGAATCACTGCTGTAAAAGCAGGACTATTTTGTGGGGGTTTGGGTCAGCCTTAAAGTGGTCTATTAGCTTCCTCTAACACAAGAATAGGAGGTTAAAACAGATCTAGTTCTTTAGTGTTATTATACATCATTATGAAATGTATAAATTTATCCTTTGAAAGTGTCACGGGGTCATTTCATGATTTAAATTAAGAGATTTGGGACTGGAAGAGAAAGGGAATGTAGGTCTCCATTTTAAAATGAAATAATTAGTCTAATATACAGTATATGGAGAGGACAGAAAGGATAGAGAGTTTGGCCCTTGTTAAATGTTTACCATTTGAGCCCTGGTTCAGTTATTTTCATTCTGCTAAGCAGTAACAGCTGTGTTAGTAAGGTGGCGATGCTTGCTACATCCTTGATATCAGAAATTTGACAGTTCATCTTTCTGCTTTTTATGTGTTTTAGGAAAACGTGACTGCCGTCACATCGTCTGGAAAACTGGTACGTCTGGTGATTAAAAAGAATATCCAGTTACATGTATGTGGCTAGCTAATCCTTCTCTTTCAAAAAATTCCACAACAAATAAGTCTACTATTTTCTTATTATTGTATGACAAGAAGGCTCAGTCAAGCATCATGTATTTGACATGTGCACCTGTGATAGGATGTGATTAGCTGCTGGTTGCTGCTGAGGTGGTTGCTGTGGCGGTCCAGGCACTTGGGTCCTAACAGGTTGCTGAAGCATAGGAGGATTATACACAACAGGAGTGCCATCTGGGTTAACGAATGGCTGACCTAGAGTGTGGAGGGGGGGGAAAAAAAAAAAAAAAAAAAAAAAAGACGTTATTTAGGTTAAAGACAGACTGAGATATATTTAAATCCAATGTCAAAAAAAAAAGGCTGATAATATAACATGAGATCTGAATTACTATTTTATACTATAGTATTTTATACTATTTTTTTTTGTTATATTACTAAATGCTTGCCATTACAATTAGAACAGCAATTACCAAAGGCCTCATTTGCAAGATAATTTGTAATTAAAAGCCCATATGTTTCTATAGTAAATAGTGATCATGTCCAGAAAATAGCAAATTTATGGACTAAAATGGATGACCAATATTTATTTGTGTCAGTCTTGAAAGCTCTTTTTCAATTATAAGGAGTGAAAAAAGTATAAAAAGAAGAAGAAAAATTCGTTAAACAGTTTTCTTCTCCTCATATCCTTAAGAAGCAATTTAAAAGTGTCTCCTTTATCAGCTAAAATGCCAGCCAAGATGTACAGTAATGGAAAAGAAGAGAAATTATTTCTCTCTCCATAAAACAGTTCTAATTACATTGCCATTATTGTCATTAAGAACCTTTTAAAGAGCCATCCTCATTAAAGTGAATTTATTCAAAACTTTCAACTGAACTGATATGTAATACCATATTCCCATGAAATATTTGCATCCCCAACATTGGGGCAGCCTGTTAATGTAAGAGAACCAAAAAGTGACAATGATTAAAAACTGATCATCAGTAATAGTGAAAATAACTGATTTCAGTGTTTGAGCTCAGCAAAGATGCTGAAAGGAAACAGAACAGCAAAAAGCGAAAAAAATAAAACTAGATTTTAAAACTTATCATATTCTAAGGTTTTATTAGTAACAATTAAGTTTACAAAAAAAAATAATCCAAGTATTTCCATTTAAAGATCAGGGACTGAGCGTTAACTTTGTCTCATTTCCCTATATCAGCCTGAACCTAACTCCTTTGGCAGTAACAAGCAATTCCCAGCATTTCCATATAGTCTAGGCACCCATGTGTTTATATGCTAATGAACTCTTTTCAGTTTTCCCTGCTGACTAGGTCACATTCTTACAAGGATAGAAATTTAGTTCCTATATAAGGATATTTCAATGAGGGGCATAAGACAGAAGCTAGATCAAGGAGATCAAACAGATCAAATAGGCTACAGAGGTTTGCATAACAGAGGGATGTAGGAAAGGCCCAACATTCAGTCTAAAGCTATGTCCAGATTTGGAGCTGAGGGTGTGGTTCCCAGCTTGAATAGACATACTCATTCTAGCTCTCAGCGATAGCTGCAGTAGCATGGGCAGCACAGGTTAGCTGTCCCAAATATTTACCCATGGGATTCAGGTGGGTTTGTACTTAGGGCAGCTAGCCCATGCTACCACTGCCCATGCTACCACTGCCAAACTACTATTTTTAGCATGCTAGCTTGATGAAAGCTAGCGTGAGTATGTCTACTTGAGCTGGGAATCACCACCTCAGCTTCAGCTGTGGATATAGCTTAAGACTGCGCCCATTCATTTGATAATTTCCAACTATATTTGATTTGGCTTAACACTTCTCCTTCAACCTCAATGACTGGGGATCCATGGAGATACTACTGACAGCCTTAGGGAGTCAAGGATTTTTCATTCCCCCTCCCCACACACACATCTTCTAGGCTTACGAAGATGACTCTTGCTCCCCACTGTGACTAGGAGGGAGAGATGGGGGTGGGGGAAGAAGAACCTTCTCTGACTATGTGGGAAGAGAGAGAGAGAGAGAGAGAAAGAGGAAACACAAAGACTCTCTCACACTGCTAAGTCTGCAGAAATCACTGTCAGGGAGAGTAAGAACTTAACCTGTACTCTTTGAACTCTCTCTAACTCATGTGAAAAGGCAGAACTAGAAGAGCAGTCACTTCTTCCCTAACTGCCTACGAATATCTGTTATCATCTGGGAACTCATCTGAACAGAATGTTGCAGATATTCATACTGTTCTGGAAGGCTGTTAATGTCACTCAACCATTGCTACTGAAGAATCCTTTCCTGTAAACTATCACACAGGCCTCCTATAACAAAAGCAAAATTATTGACTGAGGAAGTATAAATATTTAATTAATGGGCCACACTATTTGAAATTAAAAGTAGTTTCAGGTACCTGCTCTTAAGTCTTCCTGCCAACTAGTGGGGTTTTACAATCCCCCTCCCTTTTTTTTTTTTTTAATTAAAGAAAAAGGTTTCTCAGTCTCCAGTTGCTATGTGGAAAACCCACAAACAAAAACATAGTAAAACTGACTAACAATATAAGAGCAAGAAGTGAAACTGATCACACACAAAATGCTGTCAAACACAAAGTAAACAAACTGGAAAAAAGAGAAAGTATTTTTCTCTTTAAATTAAAATTATTTATACCAGTACATATAATAAAATGATGCAAATATAATTTTCAAGTTGATGTTGTTCTGTTGAATGTGCAATGTTTGCCCAATTGAGCGATGACTTTGAAAACTTCTACAGTCATTAAACCCAGTGAATACAGGAGGGCTAAACTGACTGGTAAATTTGAGACATGAGATACTAGCAATGTAGGGTAACAAAGGGATTATTACACTTCAGTTTAAACTATAGTGTAGCTGTTAGTCAGAACCTGGGCAGGGAAATCGTCATCACCTGGCTAGCAAGAAGTCTGTATACTTATGATTCTGGCTAAGACTGTTTTAACTCCAGTAGAGATAGAGCCTAAAGTTCTTCATTTTCTGGTGTGAGCGCTTCACCTTGCTATGACAGTGACTGTGGCAAAATATAGATGAATAGTCAACAGGAAGATGGGACATCCACTAACTATGCAACTGTTGATTTATGACTAGACCAGCAAAGTCTACAGTGCTGCTGCAGCACCCAACCTTAAGATACTAAACATGCCATCTTCAGTGTATAACTAGTGTCTGGGAGCTGGGAAATGCATGCCATTTCAGGGTACTGGTTTCTCAGTTTATAGCATGGCTGGCCTTAGGCATTCCTTACATAAAGTCATATATGGAGAAACATTTAAGAACTGATACAAGTACTAGCAGAACGATGAATGTAAAATGTTTTCTCTAATATGGCTTACCATATTAGCACATGGTTTGTTTTAAGGAAAAAAATATAGTCAGGGCTGAAAGATAATAAATTTATTTAGTTGAGTACAAAACTAGTTTCAAAAGTGAAATAATTTAATTCCCATTCCCCACCCCAGAAATATGACCCTGAAGGAAACAAAAAGTACAATGATGAGACATAAAAACAATTAAAAAAAAATGTAACTTGCTATGTATTACAATAAGTAAAACAAAGCTGTAGCTTGATAAGAAAGATATCCCCAAATATTTCATTATCTAGAATTAAAAAATCATCAAAGAACCCTTTGTTTATACCAACTTCCATTATATTAAAAGCTTCCCCAAATATTAAGACATGATACAAACAATATATTAAACATGTATAATACAGTATTGCTGAATTTTTGTGGGAGTTCCGCAAGCATAGACTTAGACTTACTGTAACCTGTAAGCTAATCCAGTCTGGTAACAGCAGGTTTCTTCCCATCCCTACTGTTGTGAGGTAACCATTATTCTTACATATCAGAACATTTATATTAAGTGCACTGAGCAAACACTAAAAACACATGACACTGAAAATGTTGGGGGCGGGGTTGGGGGGGGGAAGGAAAAGACAACAATACACCCACAAGTTAAACAATTTACACGTTATTCCAAAGTTCCAAACCATAATAAAAATGTCCACAACTGGATACCAACCTGTTTGAGGGTTGATCAGAATACTGCCAGGTGGTATGCCTGCCGCTTCCAAGGGAAGCAGAAAGAAGCTAGTGCTAGTAGGTGTCACTTGCCCACTTATGCCACCATCAAAGGAAAGAGATTTACTAGTGCTGACAGTTGGATAGACAGCAGGTGTGCCATGAGAAGGCTGGCTTAGAGCTCTGACTGGAAGAGGCTGCTGGGTGTGAGAAAGAGAACCCGTGGATGACCCTACACTACTAGAAGACTCTGAACCTAGGAAAGGAGTAATGAGAAATTGTTTTTACCTAGAGTCAGAAACATCATGCTCATTTAAATATATATTTTTTAAAAGCTTACCCTTAAATAACAGCATGTAACTACAATATTAAACTATGGATTTTTCAATACAGCCTGAGTAGAGCACATCTATTACAAGCATCTTTCTGTAAACTCTGGGACTGATTCTACACTGCCTTGATCTTTGTTTAGTCTTTTGCAACAGAACAAAGTGAATATGAAATCAAAATGGTAGCATATTATATCCACTTTGCACAGGTGCCAATGACTACATAAGATGCAAAGGACTGGAGAATCAGACCCTGAGTTCTTTGGCAGCCAAAGTATGCAACTAAAAGCAATCTTCCAATAACCCAACCATCCAAGTCTCTAAAACATGTCTCTAGATATTTTTGAGCAGCACTTGTCTTTTCCTAAAGTCCCCTTTGAATATACAGTTCATAATATTTTCTATTAGACCTTTCTTATAATAGTTGCATAACATGCAGGTGCAGAAAATTAATGTAAATATTTAAGCATAAGAAATCTTAATCAGCTGCCACTAAATAATCTAGAAGAGAAAACAAGACTCAAAACAACGCTGTGATGAAAACTGTGTGTCATTTAAAAATCAAGGCAACTATTTTTAAATTATTTGAACTGCCTTTGCAGGAAATTATAAATTAGAATACCGCATATACTCGATCAGAAGCCGGTTCGTTTATAAGACTACCTCCAGAAGATGGATAAGTAAAAATGGAAAAAATGTTAGGACCCATTCATAAGGTGACCCTATAATTCAGGGGTCAGCAAACTTTGGCTCTCAGGCTATCAGGATAAGCCACCGGTGGGCCGAGATGGTTTGTTTACCGCAAGCATCCGCAGGCATGGAGGTAAACCTAAGTAAACAAAGTGTCCCGGCCTGCCAGTTGCTTACCCTGATGGGCCAGGACAGCAACTGGTGGAGACTTTTTCT
This sequence comes from Chelonoidis abingdonii, assembly GCF_003597395.2. Taxonomy (NCBI): domain Eukaryota; kingdom Metazoa; phylum Chordata; order Testudines; family Testudinidae; genus Chelonoidis; species Chelonoidis abingdonii. The sequence continues at coordinate 62,435,973 of NC_133778.1, forward strand.
TTTCTTTTCTTTGGGGGGAAGGGAGGGAAGAAGCTGGGGGTCATCCCCGTGACCACCCTCCATATGACCCCACCCCTAGCCCAGGACTTCCACACTCTTCCCATCCCATCCCTTCCCACCTTATCTGGGGAGGGCCAGGGGATGATGTCTCTGGCCTGGCTGGAGCTGCTCCGGCAGGCTGGACAGCATGGCCGTAGCCTGCTCCAGTGGGCCAGACCAGGAGGCGCGGCCACTGTTTCAGTGGGCTGAACCAGGTGGCATGGCCGCAGCGTGCTCCAGCAGGCCAGGCGGTGTGGCCACAGCCTGCCAGCCCCAGAGCTGTAGCTGCTTCGGAGGCTGGGGGGGAGAACAGAGTGTCCAGAAGCAGAGACACTCTGGCCCCATCTCTTCTCTTCTGGCTCTGCTGCCTCTCCTTGCTCCCTCTGCTGGGGGGAGGGGCTGTGTCCCACCTCTCGTTCTCTATACTCGTTCATAAACCAACCCCCTTCTCTGGTGCTTCCCTTTTTCACTAAAAAAAATTGGCTTATGAACGAGTATATACAGTACTTTATATTTGTATTGCATTTTTTACCCATACATCTCAAAGCAGTTAAAGATAAATATTATTAACTTCATTTTCAGATGAGGTAACTGAGGTACAAAGAGATTGAGGAAACTGCCCAATCCACAATCACTGTATCCTAGTGCTATGATCAATCTCCACTGGCCCACAGTCCTTTTCTTGATTAGAGTTTTCTTACATCGGCATCAGCTTCTAGATTATGTAGAGATATTAGACTCATCTTTAACTATGTTGACTTCAATAAAAGTTAAATAAATATAGGCCTAACTGTATAATTGACTTTAAATCACCACAACCTATGAATCCAGTGAAACAACCACCACTAATATTTCAGAAATCAAAACAAAAAAGTTTTTATTTTTAGCAAGATATTTTCTTCTAATTTGGTGTGAGAAAATCTTTCTATAATATATCTGATCTAGATTACGGTACAGCTGTAATTGACTATCAAAAGTCACCATCAAAAATTGCTATTCCATTGCTAAACCAAATAGCCAAAATTTATGCCATAGATTTTGAAATGTATACAAAGCACTAAAGAGAAACATTTCTCAACAAAACGTTATCAGATCTTCATTTCATACAGAAATTCTCCTTATGATATTAATATCTCCTGTGTTACTGCAATATGCTTTAATGTACTTTATTTCTCTTTTATATTTTGGTGGGGGGTAGTGGGGGTTTAGTGTTTAATGCCAAATGTTTAATGGATCCTCGCCGAAGACAGGGTTTATAGCACGACTAAAGCCTAGCATAATACAGACAAGCACTCACATCCTTTTACTTTCCTACACAGCACTACCTATAATCATAACCACAACACTCAGTTGTTTAGTTTAAGCCTTGAAACTCCCCAGTGCAGAGAATGCCAATTGCGTCATATTGGCTGATCACTTTAGAATGCAGCTGACATGTCCAATATGCACTAAACAGGCTACCAAATTTGTTTCACTTTCTACCAGGTCTTCTGAAGCAGACAAAATACTGTTTACAGATGCAGAATAAATTACGAGCTAGCACACCTCTGACTCACAGAATCTCATAGAATGAGTACGTAGTTCAATCTTCTGCAGTAAGACAGTTTACTGTGGTGAAAATTCACATTACTGGGGTTTATTCTGAATTAGGTGTATACTTCATTTCTAACACTGCCAGTTAGAAACAACGGAACAAATATGAATAATAATCCACAGGCTTTTTTATGAATTGGTTCTAATTAAAGGGATACCAATGGCATATCAATGTGCAGTTATCTACAAATTTGCCATTCAGCTTTGACTGAAGAGATGAACTCAGACTGAAACAGTTCTGAACTGTAACTCTGTTCCCCCACACCAAAGTAGTAAATTGTTTTATTCTGACAAGTATTGTTACATACCTTCATAGATATGAAATAAATTCCAATAGCTAGCAAAAGCCTTCTATAACTTGCTTCTGGCTTTACAACTAGAGTTCCAAGATGATCATTTCATTTTGAATATGAATTCTATTTTTATACAAAGTTAAACACACAATGGGCCTAATCCTGTAGCCAGTCTTAGTATGCAATACCCACTGCAGTCAAGAGGCTTTCTGTGCACAGAGGAGTTACAAGATTCAACCCTATCCCTATGTATACATATGCAGCGTGCATTAACTATCAGACAAACTGGTACTTTGCTGCTACATAAAATTGTTTACTTGTACAGATTTATTATACCTGTCTTAGACAGCTTGCCTGTGCTTTTGCTGCTTCCAGAGCTATCTCCTCTTGTCAGAACTGAAATCCCACTGAAGCTGCTGGCTTTCGTTACAACTGGCTTCAGATTGCGGATGGAACTATCAGAGTCCGTGCTGCTCCAGGGTCGGGGTTCAGAGTACTGCAGCTCATTCTCAGTACTGCTTGGATGGCTGTTGGCTGATCTCCCTGAAGCTTCCTTATTGACTCTGTAATTGACAAACTAAACTTTTAATACACGCATTGTTTGCCAAGTAAGGAAGAAAAATTAAGGTGAAATGCATTAAATACCTAAATATCTGCCGCCTTTGCTGTGTGCTATTAGTTTCCTCCTCTTGGATTCTGTTGACATTTTTAACAAGAGAGCTTAGTATTTATTAAGACAACGTAAATAGGAACCAATTTAAATTGTGAATACTCTTACCTTCTGTCAATAAGATAATTGTCTTGAGAACACAGGGCCTGGAAAAAAGTATAAAATTTAATTTTAATTATTTTCTTTAATGATCCATAGAGACTCTAATCAAGACGAGACCCTATGGTGTTATTTTTTTACTCCAATACTCAACGTCATCCAGCTTTTCCCGTATAGTATTCCAATCCTCTTTTGTATTGACGATGCCTCCCAACTTTTTATCATCAGCAGATTTCATAGCACACTCTTACTTTTTGAGCCAAGATAATAAGTGAAAAATACACTAACTCCTTGCTTAACATTGTAGTTATGTTCCTGAAAAATTTGACTTTAAGCAAAACAATGTTAAGCAAATCCAATTTCCCCATAAGAATTAACATAAATAGGGGAGGTTTAGGTTCCAGGGAAATTTTATATAGACAAAAAAACTATATATTATATAGATATACACACAGTATACGTTTAAAACAAACAATTTAATACTGTTCACTGTTACTGATGATTGTGAAGCTTGGTTGAGGTGGTGAAGTTAGAGTGTGGAAGAGGGAGGGATATTTCCCAGGGAATGTCTTGCTGCTAAATAATGAACTAGCACTCAGCTGAGCCCTCAAGGGTTAACACATTGTTGTTAAATGTAGCCTCTCACACAAGGAAGCACAAACACGAGAGGGGGAGACTCTACAGTCTTCAAATAACTATTTTTGAGCTCTGCAAGTGTTAAATGTATAAATATTAGATCAATATGGCTCCCTATAGTCAGACAGATACCATAAAGGGATGTAGTGATCTGAAAAGCCAAATTATGATCTCCCACACTTTTCACTCACCTGCATATGCAACCATTATCTACTTACATGATAGTGTGGAAAGATTATGGACTATTGAGAAAAATATCACAGTTTCAAGATATTTGATATATTTATTTTGTCAATACTGAAATATATTAATGACTATTCAAGTGAATCCAAAGGCAAGGAAACAATACGTAAAAAATTTTAAGCCTAGCAATTATCTATCTAAGGCATTCTTATTTACAAACATAGAAAGGGACTGTACAGTGACTGAGAGGCTCACACACACACTGCCAGAGTTCTGAAACATGGCCTTGGGTGGTTAAAAGGAACTGAGGCCATGGCTACACTAACAGCTGTACAGCGCTGGGAGTTACAGCTGTCTTCGTACAGTTGTGTAGGGAAAGAGCTGCAGTGTGGCCACACTGACAGCTACTAGCGCTGCAGTGTGGCCACATTTGCAGCGCTGCTGGGAGTGGTGCATTATGGGCAGCTATCCCAGCGTTCAAGTGGCTGCAACGTGCTTTTCAAAAGAGGGGGGTGGGGTGGAGCATGACAGGGAGCGTGAGGGAGACAGAGAAAGTGCATTTTTGGAGGTGACACTGTGTCAGCTCCCTGTCTTGCAAGTTCTAAGGACTGGAAGATACACAGCACCAACCTTCAATCATTTTAAAAGTTTCGACCCCTTCCCCCACCCTCTCTTATTCACTAAATGCAAATAGCCTTCAGACTAGATAAGCAGCTGCTCCAAAACAGACTCCCCCCTCTCCCCCCGCCGTGTTGCTTCTCTCCTCAAGCAAACACTATAAAGCTGTGGACATTCCAAAGAAATTCCCCTGCCTGCCTCTGCTCGAGCAAACGAGCTGTGTTTGTTTTTTAGATAAGCAGCTCCGGGAGCCCAGAGTTCACAACAAAACAGCAGAGTGGCTGAACAGGCATTCTGGGATACCTCCTAATACCCTGGAGGCCAATTACAGCGCTTTTGGTGGCGACAATTGCGGAGCAGCGCTGCATCACCAGCGCTGCAATCCTTATACCCGAGGCAGAGCAGGAGTGCAGCCAGGGAGATGCAGCGCTGTATGTGCCTTGCAAGTGTGGATGGTGAGTAAGTTGCAGCGCTGTAAACCCACCACCAGTGGTGCAACTCTCCAGTGTAGCCAAGGCCTGAGAGGAAGTTGGAGTCAATTTGTCCCTTTACCCTCTCAGATGGGAGGCAAGAGGACCCTCAGGGTGCAGACACAGCCCAAATACACTGTTGGCCAAAAGAATCCAAACTTAAATGCATGACACAAGCACACCAACAGTAACACATTTGGACAGGCACTTGAAGAACCATTACTACTGAACATTCTGGGTTGAATGATTGTTTCTTAGTTTTGGTTAACTGCTTTCTAAAGGAATAATATAGAGGACAAGGAAAATATACAAATTAAAAAAAGTAAATGTTCTGGTAAGTACTGTAGAAGTCAGAATAACTTGTTAACAAAAAGTGTGTTCTCTTTTGCTGTTGGACAAAGTAGATAATACTTTTCAACATATATAGGTGCAGCAAAACTAGTCTACCAAAGATTATTCTCCTCATTTTAGAATGATAATCTGTTTTTTTGTGCAAATAACGCAAAAAGGCACCTTAAAACAGATGTCCTTCCTGTATGTTTTTTATTTACGCTTATTTTACTGACAAACAAGGCTGAATTCCAGTTAGCACTGCAGAGTTAATACTGCTCTGGCACAGTGAGTTGGATATTTTATTTTCTCAGACGTTATCATAACGATCATCAAAACCATCAGAACTGTTGATTTTTTCTTTTACTGTATATAGATGAAAACCTACATGAAGAAGAAAAATCCTTTAAAATATGAACTATGGGTACCTGTATGTATGCATGCATGCAATTGTCAGACTGAAAAAAATTTCCCAAGAGACAGATGCAGTGACATTTCCTTTTAATTTAATACCTACTGTCATAAACAGATAGCTAAGGGTTAATGTTTCTTTCACCTGTAAAGGGTTAACAAAGGGAACCAAACACTTGACCAGAGGACCAATCAGAAAACTGGATTTTTTCAAAAAACTCAGGGAGGGAATGTTGGGTCTGTGTCTTTTGTCTGGCTCTCAGCTATGAGAGGGGATCTTTTCTATCTTCAAGCTTCTAATCTTCAGTTTCCAAGTTGCGAGTACAAAGGTAGAAAAACAATAGGCTGTTATTGGGTTTTTTTTGTATTTACATGTGTGGAGTTTGCTGGAATATTTAAATTGGATATCTTTTTGAATAAGGCTGTTTATTCATATTTTTCTTTTAAGTAATTGACCCTGTATTTGTCAACTTGATGCAGAGACTATGTTTATGTGTTTTTCTTTCTTTTTATATAAAGTTTTTTTTTAAGACTGGTTTGAGTTTGTTTTTTATTTCTCTCTGGGTAGGTAAGAAACGAAGGGGAGGAAATTCTCTTTGTGTTAGATCTATGGAGGGTGAATCTCTGCAGCACCAGGGAATTGGTGGGAGGAGAAGCTAAGGGGAGAGAGATAGAATCTTTTCTGTTTCCTTGTACTTGGGTTTGTCTCTTTGTGGAAGGACAGAAGAGAATGCTTCTTGGTATTGTGATGTAAAGAGGTTGCTTCAGTAACTCTCAGGTTAGCCCGAGAGGAAAGTCTGGGTGGGAGAGAGAGGGGAAGGGAAGTGGGTATTTCCCTTTGTTGTAGACTCAGGGCATCTGAGTCTTGGGGGTTTCCCAGGAAGTTTTGGGGAGACCAGAGTGAGCCAAAACACTGGAATTTTTGGATGGTGGCAGCGATATCAGATCTAAGCTGGTAATTAAGTTTAGAGGGTTCATGCTAGCTTCTCAGTTTATGAAAGCTAAGGTTCAAATCTGAGTAGGAAGCTATGACACCTACATCTTGTGCAAATATTCGTTCTCTAGCTCTCTGGTACTCTTCTTCTCGTTCTTCTATAGATTTGCTTCTTCTGTCTTCTTTTAAGCGTATTCGCATCTAAATTAAAATTAAATAAGTGATTAGGTAAAATACTAATTTCTACAAGAAAACAGCATGAAGTTATAGACAAAGCGTCAATATGAAAAAATTAAAGTTCCATACATTTACCTGGTTATCATCTTTGTCTAAACTAGAATTATCTCTTTTAAGGATGTACCGTTTCTGAAAATCTTCACATTTCTCATCCTTTATATGCTCACAAAACTTTTGATCAGGTCTAAAGAAAGTGATTAAGAAAAAAGTTATATTTCAGACAAAATGATGAACAATTTTATAAATATATAAATCCATATACTATATATCAATATGAGAGAGACACTGACACCAAGTGTAATAGTTTGAGAAACAGTCTATTAAAATATCACATATAAAATATTACAATTTGACTAGAGTGTTGGGTTTCATAATAAGCTGTTGACCTGCAAACTGAAAAAATATCAGAAGTATAAAATGTTTCTGTAACCTGACAACTCTCGCTGTCATGAGGCACACAAAACCTTTTTCTAAAACAGACCTATTCCTTCAAAGTATGTTTTTAATTCCCGATGAAAGTAGCAAGTAAGCAGGTTTCACTGAGGGCTCAGTAGTTTCTCATAATCCATAGTTCTAGCAATGCAAGGGAATTTAGAATGTGCATGAGACTGAATGATAAGTGTTTACTGTTTAAACAACCACAAAACTTATTTCAAGGGAAATAAAACCATAAGGAGATGGGAGTGACGAAAAACAAATTAAACTAGTAAAATAAACAATAGAAAAAGGCAGGAGGAGGAAGAATGCAATCATTCATGCAAGCAGAAGTCTTGCAAGAATGCAAGAAGCTAGAGTTCACGAGTTTTGTTTTTTTTTTTTAAATCCAACTGCCTTATGAATGGATCATGAGACCCCCTCCAAACTACTGTTAGGTACCAAAAACTACTGACAACAATGGCAGTTATGCTAATTTATTTACAGTTGCTTGATCAGTTCTCAGACAACTAGAAGGAATTTGGCTACTGAAGAGTATACATATATATGGTCTGTATTACGTTTTTATATTTTTTAGTTATTACTCAGAGCATTTGTATAAAAGCAGGATTTTTTTTTCCTTTATCATGTGAACTGCAGTACCTTTTAACCGAAGGTAACTAAATGGTTGCTGGATGCCCAAACATACTTAGCAGGCATTTCAGAGAACCTTTAGACTGTCTTACCTCTTTCTTTTAAAGGTCCCTGAATTTACTGCCCTGCAATCACCAACTTCCCACTCCACTGAGACGTCCCAGTGTGGACTGGGTTGTTGATATCAGTAACACCACTGATCGACGCTGGAGCGGGGAATCTGCCTATGAGGAAAAGGTAAGTTTGGTTTTATTCAATATGGAGCAGATCTCCAAGATTTTCTTTCTAAATTCTTATTTTATATCCCAAGTGATTTAAAATAAGAATACTGAAAACCTTAAAACATCATCCTACTGTCTATAGGTTAGATGAAATGCCTGCTAATTAGTAATTACGTTTATTAGGGCTTCCAGAGACTATTCACAAGATGGTTGGGTGGTGGTTTTGTTTTTAAAGAGAAACACTCCAGTTTGCAATTAAGAGTTCTTTCACTACTGCTATTTATTTCCCACTTCAAGTAATCATAATCCCTGGTCTGAGATATCAGACTTTGTGGGCATGGAAATGCCTGATTTGAGAAATATGAAAGTATAAGTTCAGGTAGGGAATTTATAGCAAAACCAAATGGATTCAAATAGTAAAAATATTTAGTACCTCAAAATTTATATATACTTTCCATCTTCAAAGTATCCTACAAACATTGATTGGTTAAACCTAATGCCCATCAGTCTTACTAGTCCCATTTTACAGATTACAAAATTGAGGTAAATGGATTAGATTATTCTGTGGCCCAAAAATCAGAGGGAATCCATGTTAGCACTGGGATTAGAACTCAAACCCTCCCAGCTCCTAGATTTGTGCCCAAACCACTAGAACATGCCTCTCTCAAAGATCCTGTTTCATGCAAATATACTGAGTAATAAAAACAACCAAAAAGTACAAAAGAAATATATTAGCAGAATGGTTCAGAAAGAATAGCTTTGTGTTGTAAATCTTGGCTTTCAAATGGGCCTAGACTTTCTAAAGCTACAGAGTTTAACGTATCAGCAGGGTTAAATCAGACTTCATCTTTCTTACACAGGTTGTGTGCGCACGTGCGCGGACGTATGTGTAGAAGAGAGACAGGTCTTTTGGATGAAACATACTGCGTGTGGATATTGAAGATCTCATGATCCCATTGTGACACTATCTCGGGGAAACACTCTGCACCCCCATTTTCATACTTATATTATGATTGTGTGGCATCCAATGCAAAGTTTGTCATGTCGGGTGTCTTTGGAAGGCTCATGTTATAGTAATGAAATTACAACATATAACATGTATATAATTATGAGGCTGAAAATGTGTCCTGATGGCTTAAAACAAGCCCAGGCAAAACTCTGCAGGAACAGAGGAGCAGTTCACATCTCATCAGGGCATGTATGGGACAAACCCAGCCCAGCCTCACAGGAACAAAGGACACTGGCCTAGGCAGCAACAAAGGATTTGTTCGACTCTTGAGTTACTCCCCCCTTCCCCTAGTCACTCTGGGACTACAATGAGGTAATGCTCACCTGACCCTGAAGGGGGGGCAAGAGCAAAGCCAAGAGGGAAGAAAGAACATGATAAAAGGGAGAGACATTCGCCATGCTCTTCCTCTCTCTTCCACCTCCACCTACAGACACCACCACCAAGCGACTGAAGCGCTGATCAAAGGGGGAGCCTGGCTGAAGGGCAACCAGCCAGCCTCTGATGAGAAGCATCTAAGTTTGTAAGGGCACTGAAAGTGTTAAGATCAGCTTATAATGCGTTTTGCTTTTATTTCATTTGACCAAATCTGATTTGTTGTGCTTTGACTTATAATCGCTTAAAATCTCTCTTTTGGTAGTTAATAAATTTGTTTATTTATTCTACCTGAAGGAGTGTGTTTGGTTTGAAGTGTGTCAAGAGATTCCCCTTGGGATAACAAGCCTGGTACATATCAATTTCTTTGTTAAATTGATGAACTCATATAAGCTTGCAGTGTCCAGCGGGCATAACTAGACACTGCAAGACAGAGGCTCCTAGGGTTATGTCTGGGACTGGAGATATTGGCTAGTGTCATTCGGTTGCACAATCCAAGCAGTGGTTGGACAGAAGTGCTCACTCATGTAACTGGGAGCAGATTACATGTTATAAGCTGTGCGTGAACAGCCCAGTAGTAGGGGTTCTCACAGCAAAGCAGGGTAAGGCCGGCTCCCAGAGTCGAGGATTGGAGTGACCTAGCAGATTCTAGTTCAGATAACACCAGGGGAACGTCACACCCATGTCTCCTTGTGTAATAGGGGTCTGCCCTGTGTCCTTGGCAAGAATGTCCCACCCCCACAGTTGTATAGCTGTGACGGTCAATTTGGTTTCTACCTTCCACCAGCTATATATATTAATTACTTAACAGTGGGATGAATGTTAATATATACATTTAAGATATTACTGAAAGCTGTTTTCAAAGTTGTCCAATTGTTCTTTAAATCTGGCTTCTTAAATTCTGAACACAATCAAAACACTAAAAATTTTAATCGAATTCAAGAACATTTGAGAGAAAAAATGACTTAAAAGTTATAATTAAAAAATGCAAACAGTAAAGTAAATAAGGCCAGTTCAAGCAATGCTGGAAACCTTCCCTTCCCAACCCCACTCCCCCATTAAGTGGGCCTCCACATAATAGAAACCAAAATTCAGTGAGACCCCTTATCACTTCACTTGCTACAAACTGTCCTATTGTTCTAGTTCAGGGGCCGCCGCTTATTCCCACAGAGAACAACAACGAATGTATCTAGACCTAGTAGTGTGCGTTTCTGAATAGAGTTCCAGAATTAATGGACTTTTTTTTTTTTTTTTTAATACAAAGACAGAGCCTGTGATGTGACCCATCCAGGGCTGCAATACATACTCTGATCTCACCAAGAGCTAAGGATCTTATTAACGTGACACCTTTAGTATGGACTTTCATATTCCACATCACAAAGCACCGAATGAACAATAAAGATCTCACTGGCACCCATCCTTGGGAGAGTGAACTCCCAAATGTTGACTGACTCCTGAGGCTACAGATTTGGTATCATTGTCTTAATTGGCCTTGAGATTAAATCCATGCACCAAAATTCGAAGAATTATTTCAAAATTATGACAACTTACATTCTCGTATTGCTAGTTTTGTTTATTATCACTGACTTCCCACTCTGGTCCACATTATGTTCCAATCCAAAGTAAGCAGCTACCCTGTGCAACAGCATTCTATGGTAAGATGTCATGGGGGGAAACTTTTTGCGTGGAATTCTGGAATAGAAAAGTACTCGTTTTACAAAACAACAAAAATACTTTTGAATAATTTTTTTTTGTTAAAATTGCAGCACTTACTCGTTATTACCAATGAAATCTAAAATTTCCTGTTCCAATTTCAGCAGCATCATTCTGTCCCTGAAAATAAAATACAACACTCATATAGGAAACACTCCAGAATTGCAAATATATGAATTTTAAACATGCATAGATAACATCCGTTCCCCTAATGACCAGGCAACGATGGCAGTTTGCCAGGAGGACCATAAGGTATCTAATTTGCTAGTGTGTGTGTGGATTTTTAGAGTAGAATTGTTCTGTCTTGTAAGAAACCAGAATACAAAGAGCCCTCTCAATCTCTCTCTTCCCATGAAAGTCAGCAGAAAGAACACTCATTGAGATGATGTGCTCAAGTGAAAAGAATAAAATGGCTTCAAATCACTACCATTGTGGCCCCTGCTGGCTGATATGGGTAAGCAGGACTCCCAAATGGGCATGGCGCAAAAGACAGTTACCTCCTGTGCAGGAGATGGGTCACTGGCCATGGAGCTGTCCATATTGCTGTCTTGGGCATGGCCAGGAGGGAAATCAGAAGTTGTGGATCTCTGCAGCCTCTGAGCGAGCCAAGAAGGAGGCAGGGATGGGGCGTGGGAAAGAGAATGGGGGCTGGTCCCCTGTGTCTGTCTCTCCTATGGTCAGTGCAGCTGGCAACCCCTACTCCAAAATGTGTGTGAGGGGGTGGGGACTCTTCACTCCTGCACAGGCCAAAGGGTCTCAGCAAACACACTGGCCACAGCAGGGCAAACTGCCTGTCTCTTCCCTGAGGTAGGAAGGGGAAGGGAATGCATATTATTAGAAAAATTTCTGGGAGGGTCCTTGCCTTGATGTGTCATTCAAGGTTCAAGTAAGAGGTGTGCTATTCTCGTATTTAATTGAACTGTATACTTTTTAGCCCCCTTAATGCCTTAATGGCTAAATTCTAAACGGTTATCTGATTCTAGAATCTAGAACTATATTTCTGCATGTGGCTCACCAAGGCGCCCCAAAATTTCCATCCAGCCCGTAACATTGAAAACACTGACCATCCAAAATGCTCAGTTTCTCCCTGTAACTTAGACATTGGTGTCTTCTATACAGGACCAAAATAAAACAAGGGAGTATGTTACAAAATATATATACACACTTGAATTTCTTTGCCCTTTTCATAGCTCCCTATAGATAATAATACATGAAGAGTTTTAAAAATATGATTATAAAACATTCTTTAATGAAAATGTCACTTTTTTATTTTTGACAACTGCAGATCTTCATTCTCAATTTCTTTTTCAAATTCATAACTATGAACATAAAACCATGTATAAAAAATAAAATACTTCGTTTTCATATTTTTTTTCAAATATGGCCGAGGCATCTAGTGAAAGTAGTTACCATCTGATGGCTGCTTGTAACTTACATAACATGAGTTTCAATACAGTTCTTAGTGTCACCATTACCACAATTATGAATGTAACTGACATTAATTAGAACCTTTATTTGAAGCCTCAGTAAAGGGACCAAGGAATTAATGGGAATGGAAAACTTACTGAACTTTCACTCCTAAAAGCAATTCATCCAGGTCAAGACTAAGACAAGCTGATGGAGGAGCAAGGGGAAGCTTGACCTGCTGCTGCCAGTACTACATTTTCATGTAACCTGTCATCTTTCAGCAGCACGAAATTCAACTAATGTTAAAAATTTCATGGAGGCTTAGATTTTAAGACCAAAAGAAATAATTACAACCATTTAGTCCAATCCCCTGCAAAATCCAGGCCACAAAATTTCACCTCGTAACTCCTGCATCAAGCCCTTAACTTCTGGTTGAACCAGCACATTGTTTTGAAAGATATCCAATTTTAATTTAAAGACTCAGAGTGATGGAGAAGCTATCACATTCCCATTGTTTTAATGCTTAATTACTCTAAGGGTATGTCCACACTACCCACCAGATAGCAATCAATCTATCAGGGATCAATTTATCACGTCTTGTCTAGAAGCGATAAATTGATCCCCAAATGCACTCCCCATTGACTCCAGAACTCCACCAGGGCAAGAGGTGGAAGTGGAGTCGACAGGGGAGTCGTGGCCATCAATCCTGTGCCATGAGGACGGGAGGTAAGTTGATCTAAGATATGTCGACTTCAGCTATGCTAGTCTCGTAGCTGAAGTTGTGTATCTTAGATGGATCCATCCTCCCCCGCCCCGCCCAGTGTAGACCAGGCCTCACTGTTACAAATTTGCACTCTCTTTCCCGTCTTCATTTGCCTTGACAAAAGCTTCAAGTCGTGACAACAGCTAGGCAGCTCATGCACTGCGACTGTCTCTCATGCTAACCAGTACTATTTCATTCTTTCCTTGTAATCCACTCCAGTTTGTTGTATTCATTTCTTGTCTCTTGTTAGATATTGAGGATGTAACTTTAAAAAGTTACCTAAACTGGAAAGGATAGTGAAAAAAAAGGTTTTTGGTGGAGAGGGACAAAAGTGCATCTCAGCAGCAGTATCTTAAATGGTTTCTAAATTCACAACTGCTCACGATTAACTAAACTTTTTTCATTTATAAATATAAAATCCATCACTAACACAGCTAATGTAGCTTTAAAAGAGAAACGATACAAAAACAACTGTTTCAGTGAAAACTGTGGCCCTTAGATCATTTGGATCAGCATCATGATAAGAACAACTACTGACACACGGCTGTATTACACAGCTTCTCCGTATAATACAGCTTGGCTCTCAGTGGGCAAAACATTATTCACACCAATCAAGCCAGCCATAGCTACAGCAGTATTCTTATCCCAGTATTAACAAGGCTTATGAATTTGGAGCTCACGTACCCTGGGGATGGGCTTTGTGTAAGTTAGATAAGACAGAAGTCCACAAAAAGGGAGAACGTTTGACAGTTTGAAAAGAAGAGTAGAAAAATCAAGTCCTGACATTTAAAGCTTTTTTAAAAAAATGTTTTCAGAAACATTGTATAAATTTTACAATTATATGAAACTGAAGACGTTAAAATGTTGAGTACATTCTGATGCTTTACTATAAAATTTGCCAGACTGCTTCTAGCACCAGGGATCTATTTTGCTTTTAATATTCACATATAACTCCCATTACTGTTGAAGTGCAGTTACTGTCAGGAAATAACATTAAAAGTGACACCTTGCATTCCACATACCTCTTTCTTCCACAACTGGTATACAAATTTCACTTTGTCCTTGAGTTAACTTAGATTTTTTCCTACTGACGGTAATGCAGGCTTAGCCTGGTACCCCAAAACTCAGGTGGTATTTGTTGATTTATTTTAAAAAATATTTTTTTAAATCACCACCACCACCAACTAAAACAATTCTGGAATAAGAATCCATTCCTCAGATACCAGACTTAACGTGTTGGTTGCGCATTAGAGTATCCTCCAACAGATTGAAGAGTGATAGCAAAGCTGTTCTTGGAAGCTTATTTTGCCTTGCATGTCTGTCCTGGGCCCTGAGACCTCTTCTTACTTATGAGGAAGAACCAGAAGATGTGCAGTGGATCCTGTTGCCCCACTCCTCCCTGTACCTCAAATAGTTTTGTTGGTACTCCTAAATCCTGCTCACTCCTGCACAGTAGAACCATGTCAAATCTATTGCCAGAGACACCCTGGGGTCCAAAGAGGTTAGGGAAGGATTTGTTTCTTGATGTGCAAAGCAGGAAAAAAGAAGAAGAGTAGTTATATGAGTTATGTGGCATTGATAAGAAGAAGTGGAGTTGTAAACTCAGCACACACATTTTGTAGCCACAAAGGGACACATTTCTCCTCTCGGTTCCACAGATAAAGCTCCCTCTGAAGTCATTGGAATTTACACCCATATAACTTGAGGAAGGGTTTGGCCCATATTGACACCACCAGTGAGTGAGTTTGAGAGATGCTTTTCTTACTATAACTACATCTGAAGGTGTGTTACATATTGAAAAAGAGAAAAACCTCAGGACCTGCTATTCAACACCCAATTATTGCAACATACCACATTTTTGCATAGCCAAGTAAAACTATTACACTAGGATGCTGATCCTGCAAACACTTATCAGTAAATTTGTAAATATGAGTAGTCCAATAACATGGATAAGTGTAGAGCACAGGTCAGGTCAGTTAGGGTACAGGGGAGTCAGCATTTTAAAATGTTTAAACACTCCACATCAATTATACAAGATCACGTTTAAGACCTTTGCAAGCTAACCTGTTTCCAGTGAAAGCTCTCAACATGCAGCAGATTAATTAAAAACAAAAAGACAAAAAAATTAAGTTAATTCAAAACATTTTAATTTAATTTACCTGGGATTGTTTTTTAGTGTATTTACTAAAAATTCATGTAGATCTATGCCAGTTGAATCTGTGTATTCTTGGCTGGAATCTATAAAAAATGTAACATGATGTTATTGAAAAGATCATGTGCTCATTCTCTGAACATGGTTCTTATTACATTTTTAAGGTGCTGTTCATATAAGGGACTAAATAAGTAAAACTCGGAATCTGGTAAATCTAAGATTGAGATGCATATATCGCGCATTAGCTGAACAACAGAGACCATTCCTAACTTGGTAAACAGCCTCACAATAGCTAAGAGCAGCTCTGTGTAGCTCAAAAGCTTGTTTCTCTCACCAAAAGAAGATGGTCCAATGAAAGACTCACCTTGTCTCTATAGTAGCTAGGGAAATGACATACAAGCAACAAAGTCTCATTTTGAAGATCCAATGTTGAATCGTAGGTTTTATAACTACTTTTGTCAGTCAGCAGAGGTAACTGCATATTTTCAAGCATTACAGATATGCTCTATGTGACATGCAATACTTTAAAAGGTACAAGTCTAACCTTTGTGATGCATGATTTATCATGTATTGCTACAAGCTCCCGTTCGCTGTACCTATCCTTCAGTGGAATTACACATTCAAGAGATGCCTTCTGTGACCTCTCTTCAACAACTTCCAAATATCTCCTCACAAGAGCAAACATTTCAGGTTACGTAGTGCCTCTTCTGGTTCCTGCTGTTTTCAACACCTATTAGCTTGGGTGTCTATGCTTTGTGCCTCAGAATAGGCGATGCACAAAGAAATTTTATTTACCTTTGAACTATGTATTGGCACCCATCACAAAAATATCTGAGCACCTCCTAGTCTTCTAATTCTTAGGGCTCTCTTCTTAAAAGGATATGCTGAAGCTCCAACCCATTTCCAAGTTAAGAGTAGCATAGTGCTGTGCCTAAGCTCCAGCTGCCCCTGCTGGTCAGTCCTGGATTGCCTTAATTCAGCCTGCTCTCAATTACTCTTGAAAACAAGATGCCAAATTTGCAGCAGCATTCCTGGTAAAACATTTATAAAGTTGAAAAACGATGTGCTGTTTATTTTAGTAATTTTGGTAAATTTGTTTATCGATTTTTAAACTATAACAATTTCGTAATCATTAATGGGTAACCAAACTCTAATATTAGGCAAGTTTCTATTTTCAGCACACTTTACAAGTTAAAGTGCTTAAACTACCAAATGACATGTAACAAAATAGAATAGTAGAGATAGGCAACAGTTTTATGTCTATTACTCTGCCTTTAATTCCCTATCATCATTTTGATGAGAATAAATTTCTTTCAAGATTTGTTTAGGGAATATATTAAAGGATAAACACACTGGTTGGGTTAAAAGAACATCATGGTGTGGCTTTCTCCACCCAAAACTTGATTTCAAGATTTGAGAACAAAAAAACCTCAGTTAATTCCTGTATCCCAACTATTTTAATTTGTGTGAACTTCTGATTTCCAACAAGGAAAAGAGGCACTGAAATGACACAAGAAAGGCTGCTATGGGTTTGAAGTACATTGTAAATATAAGTACTAGAAATTTCATTTAAAAAAAACCACAATTTGATTCAAGATGTCTGGATAAGTGTTTTGGGGTAATTTATTTGAACAAAAGCTGACCTAAAAACTCAGAATTTAGGTCAGCTGCTAACATATATACTCAAAGTTTTGCCATTTAATAAAGCGTTGTGCACCAGGGAACAAATTTATATATTTTTTGCATATCTGCTATGTCAGTTATCCTTTAAGTTTTTGGTAAATTGAAAAGAATAGCTCGTCCTTAACAACCAGTCCACAACACTGTCAATGTTCAGGATGTTTTTACTCCTGCTATTGACCCACTCCCATCTTCATTCTGAAGAACTTAGAAATCTTTCTTCTTTTAGGGACCTCTCAAAAAGCACTTATACATTTCTGCAAGAATATTGGCTTCTCATGAACATGGAGAAAGTAGTATAATGGGACTCCTCCTCCCCCATTTGCTTCTCCCATACAAAGCCCAGGCACAATCTCAGCCCCCAAACTCCTGGGTGCACAAGGACTGCTCCCTTGTACAGCCCCTTTAGAATTAACTATCCCAAAAGGTATGTGGGGTAAGAGCAGGCAACAGACTCACCATCTTCATGCCACCCTGCATCAGAGAGGGAAGTATGTCTGCTGTAGCATGCACTCCCCTTCAAACTGGGAAGCACCCCAAGAGATGGTACCTCCTGAAATAGATTCCCTCCCCGCAGACCGAATAAGAGATTCCCTCCCTCCTCTTATTTTTAAAACATGAGGTAAGTTTTCAATTACATCTTAGAAGGTTAAAATCAAATTCTTTTCTCACTGAATTTTCCCTTCACCTATTATGTATGCATACTATCCTCTTAATATTGGGATTCTGGCATGAATGATATTTAAGCATTGGTTTCCAAACACAAAGAATTACACTGTCCACAAACGATATACTGAAAAAGTAGGTAACATTTAGGCTTATCAGTTTTCTCTCTCTCTAAATTGAAGAAAGTAAATTCCATCCATTTTTCAACCACCACCATAAAAAATTAAGGAGCAGGGATCTGATGTTCACCCAAGTGCAAATGTTAGTTCATCAAAAGTTGTGCATGTTGTGTTTACACATAGAAATTGCACATGCACAAGTGGACCCTAGGGTGAGGTTCCAAAGAAGAATCAGGCCTGAAGTCTTTGCTGAAAAACTATATGCATTTGACTTTCAGCACAGCAGAATTATTCACAGTAATTATTCCATCAAAGTCACTCAAGGTTATTAATATGGACGTCTACATCATGGATAGTTTACTTAAAATATAATTTAAAAGCAGAGTGATAACAAACCTCTTGATAACATTTTTCTGGACAATTTATCACTGGATTTTTCCTTTTCCGTTTCATCTTTTGTGGGCTTTTCTTCTTTCTCAAAAGACTGCGTTAACAGGATCTGACTTTTCTCCTGTTGAAAAGTAAGATCAGTCATAATGGAAACTATTTTAAGTGAAGTATGGATGTACCAGAAAATTGCTTTGCAACATGTTCGTTGATAATGGAAAAGTAACCAGTGTAATAACAGCTTTCAGATCCTCTTAGAATCAGAGAACTCACTTCAAACAAAAACTGTTATCAAAATGTATAGAGAAAATATGGAAAGTAGATGCATTTAAATATTTTATAGCATATACACATCAAGGACATATCCCATTTCACGATTATACTGAAGTGTTCTAGGTGTTCAAAAAAAATAAAGCATAGGCCAATTTTTTAAACAGTGAATTGCTCAGTTGACAAATAGGCTCCTCATTGCCAGTTTTTACTCCCTCCACCAAGCAACCACAGTGAGAATGCTAAGTAAGCCTTCATAACACAACACCTATGACAAAAACTTCTTGAACAAGTAGGTTTGAAGGGGGACCAGCTTTCCAATTTCACCAACAAGCTGCTTCCTTCAGCACCCATGGCACCCTGGAGCAGACACCTCTCCCCCCCCGGCCCAAGTTTTAGTCAGGGTATATAGTAAAAGTGACAGATGGGTCACAGGCAATGAATTTTTGTTTACTGCCCGTAACCTGTCTGACTATTTACTAAAAATACGTGACTAAATCGTAGCTTTAACAATGGAGAATGGTAAAAAGGAATACCCCATCTGGATGGATGCATTTCTTCTACCACCATTGATTCCCCAGGACTGTGATGGAAAGCTTCCTGTGCCTCAAAGGCTGAAGAGTCTAATGAAGTATGACCCACTTGCCTGGAAAGTTATAGAAAAATCTGTGTTTAGCTTTTATTCCCTAGGTAAGGCTGTGTGTGCTTTGATCTGTCAGTGGTGAGGATATTTACTCTAGGCATATTGCCTTAACAGAATCCACACTGAAATTCAAATAGAACTTTCTCATCAGAGCTCTTCATTTGCTTGTCTGTTCACACACACTGAGATATTGTTCACTTCCACTGTTAATAGTCATCTGAGTTACCCAGCTTGTAAAGTATCCTATAATTTATCCTCACTTTCTGAGTTCAAGAGCTCTAAAATTTGACTTAAAAGGATTCAGGGCCTGTTCTCAGCTTTCACCCACAACCTCTGGAATTAACAAGCATAAATGGTAACCCAGTGAAAAAATCCAGGCCACTGAGTGAACATATAAAATAGTCCTTGACTTTTCTTTTCTTTTTTTTTTTTTTTTTTTTTTAATTAGTTAAGGAAAATGCCCTTTAAAGGAGAAAAATCTCAACCCTATTCAGAGACTATGATGGACTCGTAGGCAAATAAATTACTAAGATAGAAACAGTCTTCTCTTTATGAAGTTGATGAGGATCTTTATTTACCGGAGGCCGTATACAATCCTAAAGCATCCAATTTTTGAAGAAATTAGCTGTTCGTTTGCCATCATTTGTCTAGATAAGGTATTATCTCTTTGTAAGCACCTTGTAACATAAGACTAAACTGAAAAGGTCTAATACTAAATGGCTGTCTCTGGGATTCACTGCTCCAGTTACAATTTCCATCATTCAATATTAAAATTCCAAATTTTATATTTGTATAATATAATATAGTTTTATAAAATTGCATTTCTGTAGCATCGCTCATCTAGGGACCTCAAAAGTACTTTATAAATATTAACAAATTAAGCCTCAACACTCTTATGAGGTATTATCATCCCTCATGTCTGCAAGAATCTATCAGTCATAAGGGCTAAGTATAACTCAAAGTATATGAAGTAGACAAAATGATTGTTTCTGGGGCCAAACCTAGAACCACAGCCCAGTAGTCTGGGATTGCCTTTCCAGCGTGATTATTTAGTAGAATATAGAAGTATTTCATAAAATTAAAAAAAAATGACTTATTGGATAATTCTACAGATAAACCCTGGACATGACAGAGCACTTGTGTAATCTTTATGACCATAGATCATTTATCCTCTAACTAGGTCTGTCCGTAGAAGGAAATGCTCTGGAGGCTTTGCTGCCCAATGCACATTGAGAGTAGTGCCTTGAATGATGTGATTCACATAATAAAAACATGCTCTTCCAAAACTAACTTTGTTAGTGATCTTTTGAAATGAGTAGTTCAACTCATTTCACGTCTCTCATTCTAACCAGGTTTGAAACTCTTGGTTTTGGAGAAGACCACCTGAAGCTTTCTGGAAAGAGGATTCTAACCCAAAAAGTTTTTCCCCCTTGTTGATGGTAAACATTATGAATCTCAGCACTGACAGAATATTAACAAGATTGGAATTTCCTGCACATAAGACATAATGCATTAAAAAACTAATAAAAAACAAGCTCATTGCCATTCCCAATCATTTTCTCTTCTAATATCATATGATAGTCTTTCCATTCCACTAGTACATCAGGAGGATGTTAAACAACAGCTACTAAAGTTAGATATTTTCAAATTAGCAGGTCTGGATGACTTGCATTGAAGAGTTTTAAAAGAGCTGTCTGAGTTCATCGCTGGACCGTTAATGTTGATTTTCAATAGATCTTGGAATATTAGGGAAGTTCCAGAAGATTGAAAGAAAGCAAACGTTGCACTAGTATTTAAAGGGGTGAACAGGAGGATTTGATTTTTTTTTGATGCCATTACAAGTTTGTTTGATGGAAGTAGTAGTGCTGATATAATGCTTGGACTTCTATAAAACATTTGACTTGGTACACAACATGTTGATTAAAAATAGAATATAAAATTAACACGGATTAAAAGCTGGCTAACTGATAGGTCTCAAAATATAATAAGTAGGGAACCAACATTGAACAGATAGGTTTCTAATGAGGTCCCACAGGGATTGGTTCTTGGCCCTACACTATAACATTTTTATCAATGACCTGGAAGAAAACATATCAGTGATTAAGTTCACAGATAACACAAAAATTGGGAGAGTGGATGAAGATGACAGGTCACTGATACAGAGTGATATGTATCACTTGGTAAGCGGGATGCAAGCAAACAAAGTGTTTTTTAATATGGCTAAACATAAGTATATACATCTAGGAATAAAGACTCCATACTTACAAGATGGGGGAGACTATCCTGGGAAGCACTGACTCTGAAAAAGATTTGCGGTTGTCATGGATCATCTGTTGAACATGAGCTCCAAGCACAATGCTGTGACTAAAAGGGCTAATGTAATCCTTGGATGCATAAACAGGGAAATCTCCAGTAGAAGCAGAAAGGCTATTTTGCCTCTGTACTTGGCATTGGTGCAACCATTGTTGGAATACTGTGTTGTGTTCTGGTATTGATAAGTTAAGAAGAATGTTGATAAATTGAAGATGGTTCAGAGAAGAGCCACAAGAATGATTAAAGGACTAGAAAATATGCCTTATAGTGACAGACTCAAGGAGCTCCATATATTTAATTTAACAAAGAGAAAAATAAGGGGTGACTTGATTAACAGTCTAAGTACCTACATGGGGAACAAATATTTATTTAATAGCAGGTTCTTCATATCTAGCAGAGAAAAGTAGAACACAATCCAATGCTGGAAGTTGAAGCTAGACAAATTCAGACGGAAAATAATGCATAAATTTTTAACAGGGAAGGCTACTAACCACTGGAACAATTTACCAAGGGTTGTGGTGGATTCTCTATCACTGGCAATTTAAAAATCATGATGGGAGGTTGTTCTAAAAATGTATGTACCAGGAATTATTTTAGGGAAATTCTATGGCCTGTGCTATAAAGGCAGTCCGACTAGATGATCACAATGGCCCTTTCTTGCCTTGGACTCTGAATAGCATACCTTAGGGAAAAATTACACTTGTGCAATAGAAGAAGCAACATTGTGACCTTAACATCTTTATTATGTAGTACACTAAGCTAATCCATATTGGATATTCATTTTTACCACAAAGTTACAGAGGTATATCATCTTTGGCTGCTTCTATGTTAGCCAGATAAGAAAAAACATGGTAGACACAATTTAAGCATATATAATATATTGATAAGAAATGCTTTCCACACAATAACTAATTTACATTACATAAGAAGTTTAAACTCTCTGGCCAATTTAGCTGAATTTAAGAAGAAGGGTATCACATTTGTGCTGCACTGCAAAATTGGAGTGCAGTAATTGTTTTAACGAGTAACTAACAGAGAGACAAGTGCCTAATCTTTGTTGGCACTCCTTCACAGCCAATGCCTTCTACAACTGGCAAACTATCAACTGGCTAAGAGAGTGGTCAATCAAAGTCAATATTGTAACGTAATTCATTGCATATTAAGATAACAACCTAGACTATCATGGAATAATACCAATCCCACTTCCCTCTCCAGTCTGGAAAAACTGTTATTTTCCCCATCCAAGTACTCACAGACTATGGTCAAAAAACTGCTTTACCTATTCCTTTGTAAATTAAATAAACAGAGTGTTTCATCTCTGTAAAACAGGCTCTCCAGACCTTGAATAATTCTTGCAGCTTTTTTCGGAACCTTTTCCAGACTGTCAACCTCAATTTTAAAAGTGTGGGCACCATGTTACAGTAATATTCTCACTGATACCATATATAGTGGTAATACTATCCTCCTCCTTATATATCCAAGGACTGCATTTGCTCTCTTAGCTGTCAGTTGATTATCCACCATGAGCCCTAAATCCTTTTCTGAAACACTGCTATCTAAAAAAATCCCTCATCCTGTAAGTGTGATGTGTATGTCTGCATTTAGCTATATTAATACACATTATGCTCAAGTGAGCCCAGACTACCATGCGATCCAAAGTGCTCTGTATAATTGGCCTGTCTTTACAATTATTTATCACTTCACCAATCTGTATCATCTGCAAACTTTACTAGCAGTGGTTTTATGTTTTCTTTCAGTTGATCGATAAAGATATTGAATACCATCAGGTCAAGAACAGACCCATTGAGGGACAGTTGTGAAATAGTCCTATTGACTGATGACTGCCCACTTGCAATTACTTTTTGAGATCTATCAGTTAGCCAATTTTTAATCCACTGTGTGTTTTGTATAGTGCTTTTTTATTTTCATTTTAAAAACAAAATGTCATGTGATACTAAGTCAAAAGCCTCACTGAAGTTTAAGTGCATTACGTCAATAGTTACTTTTGCCAATAAAACTTCTGCTCTCATCAAAAATTTGTATCAAGCTTGTTTTGACAAGACTTGCTTTCCTTAAATCCATGTTGATTTGCCTAAGTTATGCTGCCATGTTTTATTTATTTTTTTAATCCTGTGCCACTCTCTCCATGATTTTTCCTGGGATCAATGTCAAGGAAGTTGGTCTATAATTACCAGAATCACCCTATGAACCCTTTAAAAGTATTACCATAACTTGAGCTTCCCCAGTATTCCAAGATTTGTTAAATATCAACATCAATGGCTCGGAGAGTGATTTCGCAGATTTCAAAGTCTTTGATAGTAATTATCTGGTTCTACAAGTTAAAAGATGTTTAAACTGTGGCAGTTTCTGCTTAACATCCTCCTAAGTTACTGCTGGAAGAGAAAATATTTCTTTATCACCGTAAATTGTTAATAAACTGTCCAGCTTCTTTCCAAATACAGAACAGAAATATTTATTAAACATTTCTATTTGTGCATCATTACTGACTATTTTAACGTCCTTATCTGTAACAGATACATACTATTGTTGGTATTTCTTTTGTTCCTTGTATTAAAAAAAATCTATTTTACTGTCCCCTTAATCTTACTGGCCATAGTTTTTATTTTTTTTTTAAATCTAATGCCTTTAGCTTTCCTTATCAACTGGCTACATTTAATGATGGCTGAAATTAAGAGAAGCAAGGGAAAGTCAAGGAAGTGCATTACTTTACCACTGCATCCCACATCACAGTGTGAATCTGCACACAACCTGGATCCACAGAAGCAGCAAAGCTTACGAAACTGGAGGAGAGCTGAGTCCTACACACTGACTTGGAGATGATAAATTCTGCTGCTAGCTGTGTATAGGCATAGACCATACCAACATATTGAACAGGGAACAGCAGAACCTGTGCCTCCTTCAGAGTGAGGAGTTCTGCTAGTAAAAAAGTATGCAGAGAACAAGGCACTGCAAGGAGAAGCACTAGTGTTTGAGCTGCTCTCTCCAAGGGCACAAAGCACACCAGATCCAGCATTACCACGGGCACCTCCTAGCAGGCTGATCACACAGATTTCACCTTCCCAGGTTGAGGTGACTGAACTCAACAACTGGGAGAAGGTGAGGTTACTTATCTTGTATGGTAGCTGGAGTTCTTTGAGATGTTTCATCGCTATGTTGCTCCATACGAGGATAGTTTGTGTGCGCGCAACATAGTGACAAAACATCTCAAAGAACTCCAGCTACCACACACGATAAGTAACCTCACCTTCTCCCAGTTGTTGAGTTTAGTCATCTCAACCTGGGAAGGAGAAGTCTGATCAGCCTGCTAGGAGATGCCCGTGGTAATGCTCATCTGGTGTGCTTTGCGCCCTTGGAGAGAGCAGCTCAAGCACTTGTGCACTTTTGACTGGAGATTTTTGTTAGCAGTGTCCATGCCATTTGTCTTCCCATGCTCTGCTGAGCCACTCCAGTTCCTTCTCAACCTCAGAGTGTGGAAGGACACCAAAGTTGAGAGGAAAGGAGGATGGGTGATGGGGTATCCACAGAGACAAAATATCTTTCAAAATTGCAGTTACTGTACAAGGTAAGTATCCTCTCCTTTTATCTTTGAATCACCATCCTTATGGGTGCTCCACATAAGACGACTCCATCAGTGCAGAAGAGGGAGCAGATTCTGGTGTCTGCTCTGGTGGTATGTGTTAAGACACTGGAGGAGTGGGAAGGGGCATAGTTGTCTAGTCTGGTGTGAAAGGGAACGGAGGAATCTCCTCCTCTATTCTCAGCTCCTGTTCCTCTGCAAGGACTTCTTGAGGAGGACATGGAGAGACCTGAGGTGTTGGTGGCTGAGACTCTTAGGTGAGGTCAATGCAAGGGGCACAAGGGTTCCAAACGTCCCACTGAAGAGGGGATAAGGAGGAGAAGGAGCAGGGCCCCAGGGGTTTTCCTGTTGGCTGACTCCTGGGGCTTTGTCCTCAGGAACACCGCAAAGAAGAGAGGATGGAACAAGAAGGTGGTATAGCCTTGGATGAATATTTCTGAATCAGAGGAAGTGTCCTCTTTTGTGTCCAGTGGTGAAGCTGAGGTCATCAGTACCTTTGTATGAGGATGACTAGGAGTGGGGTTGCAGGGGGAGGGTTGCTGGTTCCAGTTGCCGCATGGGTGCAGGTAAGAAAAGCCTCCTGGTATGGGAGGGAGAGCCCTTCTCATAGGGGACTCATGTTCCTCCAAAGTCTGAAGGTTCTTGTGTGAGAGGAACCTGGATAATACTAATGAGCCAGGGGACTGCTCCTCCGGGTGAAATACCTCCAGCAGTACCGGGAACAGTACAGATGATCAGTCTGCATGCTCTGTGTGAAGGTAGATGGTACCACGTGAATAGAAGATGATTTCTTCAAAGAGACTTTACTCCTTGAGGAGTCCTTCCACTTGGAAGAGTCTGATGCCAGTACTGACTAATCAATTATTCAGGGCTGTTCGGCGGTGGCCTTCTAGGTACAAGAAGCCTCTCTTGGTGTTGCTGATAACTCAGTACCATGACAGGTAGAAGCCTCAGTGGTATCCACACAAGAATGCGAGGTTTCTTTGCTCTCAGATTTAAGAAGGGACTTCTCTCTTCCTCTATCAGGGAGACTGGGGTCTCTTATATTTAGATGTCTTCTGAGAGACTGATGCTGTCCACTGACCTCAGCTTGCTGGCGATGGAGGGCTGGGAAGAGTAAGGCCCCCCCAGGTTTAAGGACGTGCTCCATGAGAATCTGTTTTAATCAGCCTTCCGTCAATTTGAGATCTGCTCTTGAAACCGGAGCTGATCTTACACTTTGATAGGATGTGAGCCTCTCCAAGGCAGTGCCGGAATCTAGAGTGCTTGTCACTGTGGTGAAAGGACTTGTGGCAGATCAGGCAAGGCTTGAGTTCTGGGGTCTTGGGTATAACCCACTGGCTGAGAAGGCCCAAGCAAAAAGGGGGGGCCAACTTTAAAGAAAATGGGAACACCCCCTTTCCTCTCCCCTCCACAAAGCACAAACCATGTTAAGTGAAAACAATATTAAAATAAAGGAAAGAAAAAAATCTGTGTCAATTAGACAGACACTATAGAACTCAGTCTCGAGCTGCAGGCAGTTGAGAAAGAACTGGAGTGGCATGGGTCCGCTCCTCCTGCTATACATTTCAGGCAAGGTCCAGTTTAGTTACTAGCAATTAAGATCAATACCACAGTTAAAGCCAATATGCAGAACTTCAAGATAAACTCAAAACATACATGTTTGTTTAATATGGCTCCTAAAAATAAGAAGCTAGCAAATTATCATATTTTACATTCTAACTATAAAACTGCTCTCTACTTTAGTATCTGAATGATTTCCAGTAGTGTTAAGCAATTTAAAACTTCTTCAAAAGATGTTAAAGCAGTTGTGAATTAAAAACCAAAAACCAAATCAAGCAAACCAAAAAACTCTAAGCCACAATTCTAGGTCATGATGAAAGACAAACAGTACTTTGGCCAAAGGATATTTTGGTCTTATGTTGTGCATTTAAAAAAAGAAAAAAAAAAGCGAAGCGGGGGGGGGGGGGAGGAGAGATAAAGGATGGTCATGATTCTTTTCCAAATATTTGTGAAGTAAGTATTTTAAAAATAAATATAAATCATTTTGTTTGCAGTTTGCATGTTAAAAACAGATCTAACTGAAGGCTATTAATTCTGACAAGGTGGGTGAGATAATATCTTTTATTGGACCATCTTCTGTTGGTGAGAGACAAGCTTTTGAGCATACACACAGGTGACGAAGAGCTCTGGATAAGCTTGAAAGCTTGCCTCAGTCACCAACAGAAGTTGGTCTAATAAAAGATATTACCTCATCCAACTTGTGTCTCGAATATTCTGAGACCAACATGACTATACCACCACCAGCATATGATAGTAAGTCTTTCTTTCAAATATTCTTTGAAGAGCAAATGACTTCAACTAGGTTTCAGTAGCTTCAGTTACATGATTTTTACCTGAATGTCCTGTGATATTTCAGCTGTGGGAGGCGGTGGAGATTCTTCACACACAGCAAAGCTCCGAACTAGCTTTAACTTTGTATTTGACTAAAGAAAAGTATTTTTAATTAAAAACTACAGTTAAATGTACATCAGAATACCTCACACTCAATTAATTGATATTACTACACTCATTTAACTACCAAATGCATAACAAATTGGCTGGAATATGCATGTTTAATATTTTAAAATAAAATCAATCTTTTCGAAAGGGAAAAATAAACAGTCACAGCTCTGAAGTCATCATATCACCACAACAGAATAATTCCAATTAATAAAAAAAATTAAATAAGAGGCGTTGGAAAGGCATTTCCTCTCTCTAGCAATAAGAAGCCACCAAAAATATAAAGGCAAACCACAAAAGCAGACAACTAGGCAAGACAAAAATCCCAAAGCAAAACAAAATCTTTACTGCCAAAAATAAAGGCTATAACTAAACTCAAGCCATTCTTCACAAAGTGACAAGGCTTCATCAAGCATGAAGGACTTCCGTAGCATGCCAGCACACAGATCTACTGTACCTTGGACCTTTTTCCTGTTTGTCCAAAAGACTGCACTGGCCGCTAAATGGTGGGCACAACAAAAAAAATGTTCATATTAAGCTTTATACTTAGACTGTAGGAGACACTTATTAATGCAAAAATCTGCCGAGAAGAAACAAAGTAGTTATTTAATAGATTTGATCATCATGTAAGTAAACACACGTTTTTAGCCTGACGTTTGTCAGTTATCCCATTTTCCATGGCAAAAACCCCAGGCTTCTCATCTTCACTTTGTATCTTGCAAAACATGAGTATGGGGGGGGGGGGGGGGGAAAAAAACCCAACTTATCAGTTTTGTACAAATTGTTTTACTTTATAAAGTCAGGACCACTTAACAGTCTCTGGCAAGTCCTATGTTTGTAGTTCTCACGGGGAAATTTCTTTGGCAACATTATAAGAAAGTAGATTTTATAATCCTGCTAGCTACTGTTCCCTGAAAACCCACCTGAAGAGCTGTTTATAAGCAGTGCTATTTTGACAAGGGAAAGGAGTAGGAAATGGTCCACTAACCAAGTAACGTTTCCTCTCCTCCTTTCCTCCTCCCCAAACCCCCCAAGTCAGAAAACTTGACATTTAAAGAAAGAACAGTAAAAAATTAATCAATTTTCTATTTTTATATATAAAATAAAAATTAACTTACTACATGTCTCTAGCTATTGCTATGCCTTCTCTCTCTTTCTAGCTTAACTCCACCTTTTCTTTACTCTTTCCTGCAATATACAGGGGTTACCAAACTTCTTCCACAGTGCGTACTACTTAGGGCTTGTCTACCGATAATTTTTGCATAGATTTATCTATACTGATCTAGAAATTTATGTAGCTAAATCAGTGCAAACCCCAATGTGGATGCAGTTATACAGGTATAAAGGTGCTTATATTGACATAGCTTATTGTTATTACTAAACTGATACAGTTAAATTGATACAAAAACCTATGTGTAGGCAAGCCTTTGTAGAAATTGTTTTGTGGACTACCTCCCTGACTGCTTATGTGGAAGAGAAATTAGTATACAAGGAGTAACATTTTAAAGAAAATACTACAGAACCACTGAATATTGAAGAATAAAATATTCAGATTTATTTTATCTACAACCTACTGTTGTGATGCCATCAACAGAGTACCTAGTGGAGCATCTCTTTGGAATGAGTCTACAAGAGGAGTGAGGGTGAAAGAGGTAATTTAAGATAACAGATTTGCTGAAATGGCTCTAACCATATGTACTTGGGCATTCAGCAACAGTAATGTCTGCTCTTCAATTATTTTTAAAAAAGTCACTTTTGCACATCTTATCTTAAAAAGCATCAATAAACTTCAACCATGATCTCAAAAAAAGCTTTCACCTACGAAGCAGAGTGCATCATAACAAAATGAGGAAATGTGAAAGGCTTATAGTATCTTTGGATAACAAGTGTTATCAAATGTTGCTGTCTTCTCCTGCCCCCACCAAATTAGACCTCTGTGTTATATCGGATGAAAGGCTAGTGCCTTAGCCCTTGTCTACACTATGAGTTTAGGTCAAATTTAGCAGCGTTAGATCGATTTAACCCTATACCCGTCCATACGATGAAAGCCATTTTTGTCGACTTTAAGGGCTCTTAAAATCAATTTCTGTACTCTTCCCCAACAAGGGGATTAGCGCTGAAATTGACATCGCCAGGTTGAATTTGGGGTAGTGTGGACACAATTCGATGGTATTAGCCTTTAGGAGCTATCCCAGAGTGCTCCATTGTGACTGCTCTGGACAGCACTTTGAACTCAGCTGCACTAGACATGTACACAGGAAAAGTCCTGGGAACTTTTGAATTTCATTTCCTGTTTAGACAGCGTGGCAAACTCAGCAGCACAGCTGACCATGCAGTCCCCCCCAGAATGTTTCTACGCTCCCATCATCATCTCTGTCCCTGAGGTTATCGCAGATTAGAAGGTGAAAAAAAAAATGCACTCGTGAGGACATGTTTTCTGAACTCATGTAGTCCTCCTGCACTGATAGGGCACAAGCGTAACGCATGGAGGCATTCAGTGGCAGAGGCCAGGAAAAAATTGCTGTGTTTGCTTAATGGCAAGAGTATCATGCCTCGCTAGCAATGTCCGAGTCAGGTCACTGTGTCATATGCACTCCGTGCTGTATCAGCCTTGGGTGGGGGCATGACCACTTTGTGAGCAGGAAGGCCATAGATATAGACATTGCATTAGGTAGCTTCTGTAGCTAGAGAAAACATTCCTGTGCATTCAGCAAAGTCTGTGGCAAATAAAGAGAAGCCCCGTAGTTCAGTGGTTATCACATTCACCTAACATGTAAAATGTCCCCAGTTTGAAATTGGGCAGAAACAGGTCACTTTTCCTTTTTCTGACTCCTCTCCTGCATTTTTAGTCTTAGAACAGATCCCACTGCGAAATTTTACTTTGAATTATATCAATTATGAATTAAATAAGGAAGCTCTAAGTTATAGTCCCAGGTTCCTTACCCTTTCAGCTGCTCTGATAAATGAACATTTTTTTTAGGGGCAGAAAAAAAATTTTCATGAAGCCTTTTATAGGGACTAAATGCTATCTAGGACTCTGAAATAATCTTAACATGGCTCAGAGTGTAATCCTTCATTCTGGATTTGTCATTCCACATGTTGAACTGCTCCCTACTACTGTCCAGGCTTCATGAACCATGGAAGCAAGGGGCAGGCTGGGATAGGTACGATTGTGCGGAAATGCTGGATGGGAGAGCAGCCTGAGGTAGAAGCCTCCAGCTCACATGATATTCCAGGCAGGACTGAATCTCCATGAGACGAAACTTAAAGAAGAGAATGACCTGGAGTCACTCCCATTCGGTGCTCTAACAGGAGGATAGCCATGTCTGTCCAGGTACCCCAATCAACCTCACCAAGGTCTGCCAGCTGAGCGGGACTCCAGCTGCTAGAAGCCAGCAGATGGAGCCCCAGACCGGTAGCGAGCTGAGCCGCTCAGCCTGCTGCCAGTCTGGGGCTCTGGCCGTTGGCCCGCTCAGCCCGCTGCCTGCCTGGGGTTTCGATCATCCAGGCAGGCAGCGGGCTGAGTGGGGCCGGCGGATGAGACCCTGGGAAAAAGGCACAAAATGATTGTCTGCCGTTGCTTTCATGAAGGGAGGGAGGGAGAGGCATGACAACATGTACCTAAAACCACCCGTGACAAAGTTTTTGCCCCATCAGGCATTGGGAGCTTAACCTAGAATTCTAATGGGCAGCGGAGTCTGCAGGAACTGTGGGATAGCTACTCACAGTGCACCGATCTGTAAGTCGATGCTAGCTGCGGTAGTGAGAATGCACTCTGCCAACTTAATATGCTTAGTGTGGACACACGCAATAGACTGTATAAAATCGAATTCTAAAAAAACAGACTTCTATAAAATCGACCTAATTTCATAGTGCAGACACACCTTTAGTTAGTACAGCTTTTGTAACAGTGCTGAACATGGAAAAATGCTGAAGTGAAGGCTCAATTCCTGTATTATGGAGAGTCTCTCTTCTGATTCATTATAGAATGAATCATGTACAAAGTTGAACAAATAGTATTTCAGCATAACACAGAATGATATTTAAATGAGCCACAGTGCAACTAGAGGCCCTATCCATTCATCTACTGGTTATACTGTAATAATCATACCCATATATACTAGAGTAGGGTTGAGCATTTGACTGGTCCTAAAATAATTGCTCAATTGACCGGTCAAATAATGTCAAAAATGGTCAGTTATTTTAAATCAGTAATTTATTATAACACTAACAAAAGATTGAAACTTTGTAGTGTCCTATAGACTTAGTCATAGATAGGCACGTGTGACTAATTACAAAGGACAGTTTACTTAACTCAGTTATTTTAACTCAAATATGTGAACCAATGAAATGAAGCTCTAAAATATGAAATTATTACCTTTTAATGCAATGTTAGGTTAGCATTTAAATGTAAATGTATTCAAGAGAGTAATTACAAAAGAAAAGTGAAATTAAACAAACTCATAGGAACTGTACAGGAAAAAAATAGTTTCTAAATTCACTTATGCTAAGTAGGCAACAGGACAACTCTTCCAAACAACTGTTCATCTTTTTTCCATGTGGGGATGGTGGTGGAGAGGTGTAATGATTGTGAACCCTTCTCTTCAACTCCCATTCCCTTCTGAGTAAATTTCTGTATGTTGGTCTAGTCAGTTAGATTTTTTGGACTTTTTCCACATGATCAAATATACTGATTTCAATTAAAAACACAGAATACAAAGTGTACAGTGCTCACTTCATATTTTTTCTTACCAATATTTGCACTGTAAAAAAGATACTATTACTTTCAGGGTCGACCTTAGACATATGCAGCAGCGTAGGGCACCATGAAATTTGGGGCACCATCCCTGTGACCAGCCCTATCCCCTGGGCGCTTGCTCCCCCATGAGCTGTGCCCACTGCAAGGGGCAGGGCCGTCCCTAGGAGGGTGTGGGATCCCACACAACTCCCTCCGCCCCACCTCTTACCCTCCCCCAAGCTCTGCCCTCAGCCCACCCTCATTCCACCTCTTCCCCCAAAAACTCCACACTCACTAGCAGCAGCAGGAAGTGGAGGAGCCCAACGCTAGCCAGCTCTACTCTGCCAGCTCCCAGCTGTGGCACTCCCCTTCCCGCTACTTGTGAATGTGGAGAGGTAGGGAAAGGATGCCGAAAGCGGAGCGACGCGGCCCCAGCCCGCTCCGCTTCCCTTGCACCAGCCCCGGCCATGTTGCTTGGGGTGAGGGGGGGAAGCAGGACCAGCGCTAGGGATTTTAGCGCCCTAGGCACATGGCAATTTTGCCACCACGCGCGCTGCTCCCGTAGCTCCAGTGGAGCTGCCGCAGTCGTGGCTGCGGACCGTCGGCTGCTCCCGCGGCTCCGGTGGAGCTGCCACAGTCGTGCCTGCGGACGGTTGGCTGCTCCCGCGGCTCTGGTGGAGCTGCCGCAGTCGTGCCTGCGGGAGGTCCACCAGACCAGCGCAGCGTGAGCTAGTTTTCCCGTTGTTCTGATCTGGTCCTGCCATGGAATCGACTTGGGCAGTCCACGTTGTTCTATTACTTAGAGGCCGCGGACCATGCTGGCCCTCCGTCGTTGTCACGAGCTGCGGTATGGTTCTATCGGGAAGGCGCTTGTCTGCTTTCCTCAGGGAAGGGAGGTCCACCAGACCAGCGTGAGCAGCCGACTGTCCGCAGGAACGACTGCGGCAGCTCCACCAGAGCCGCGGACCAGCGGACCCTCCGCAGGCACGACTGCGGTAGGTCCACCGGAGGCGCCTGCTGCCCCCTCCGGGAAAACGCTGCCCACCAATAATCCTGGCGCCCTAGGTGATTGCCTAGGCCGCCTAAATGGAAGCGCCGGCCCTGAGGGGGAGAGACGTAGGGAAAGGTTCCCCTCCCCCGGACTCATTGGTGGCGAGAAGCAGAGCGTCGCAGCTGGAAGCTGGTGGAGTAGAGCTGGCTGGGACCGGGCTGTTCTGCTTCCTGCTGCTGCTGGTGAGTGCAGGGAAGGGGGGGGGGGAATCCCTTCCCCCAAACCCCCTTCCTTTAAAGACATGGCTGGGGCCAGGGCAAGGGAAGCAGAGTGGGCTGCTCCCAGAGCCCACTAATCCCCCGGGCCACTCTGGGCCCGTGAAGCCCCCAAAAATGCCCACCACCACAGCGCCTGCCTCCCAGACTTTGGGAGGGCGAGGGGCAAGAGACCTGGGGCTGCATAGGGCACCGAAATGGCTAGGGATGGCCCTGATTACTTTTGTGTATTTCAGTTCACCTCATACAGGTACTGTAGTGCAATCTCTTTATTGTGAAAGTGCAACTTACAAATGTAGTTTGTTTTTTTTAACATAACTGTACTCAAAAACTAACAACGTAAAACTAAAGCCTACAACTTGATGCATGAAGGAGCATACAGAAGTTTCGCATATTTGGCATGTAAATACCTTGCAACACCGGCTACAACAGTACTACGCGAACGCCTGTTCTCACTATGCGGTGACTTAAATAAGAAATAGGCAGCATTATCTCCCGTAAATGTCAACAAACTTGTTTGTCTTAGCAACTGGTTGAACAAGAAGTAGGAGTGAGTGGACTTGTACGAGGTGATGTGAAAAAATACTATTTTTTTTAATCTTTATTACAGTGCAAATATTTGCAATAAAAATAATAAAGTGAGCACTGTACACTTGGTATTCTGTTGTAATTGAAATCAGTGTATTTGAAAATGTAGAAAACAACCAAAAATATTTATAATACATTTAAATTAGTATTCTACTACTGTGACAGTTCGATTAAAACTGATTATCCTGACTATTTTTTTAAAAATCTAGGTTTTTTTTGTGTGTTAGTTGCATGCATTAACTGCGATTTACAGCCCTAATTGTAACATCTTTGGGGCAGGAACAGTGTCTTAACCTGTTTAGTAATCAAACAGTTCCTGTCTATGCTATATTCTGTTAATTCAGAGATCAAAAGTAGATCTTAACATTTAAATGAACTGTAAAAATAGTGATCTCTCTCTTTGAAATGTATAGCAAATCATCTGCAAATGGTGAAAAACAGGCAACTGCCTAATGTTAATCCCTGTAGCTAATTACCAAGGGGTTCTCAAATGGGAGGGGGTCATGAGTTGTCAGCCCCCACCCCAGATCCTGTTTTCAATCCAGTGTTTTTAATTTATAAGGGGGGGTCATACCCAAGAGACTTGCTATGTGAAAGGGATCACCAGTACAAAAGTTTGAGAATCACTGTAATTACCAGTGAAGCTTAGGAAATGCGTCTACTTCAAAGTCTCCATGATTGCCCATTGTTCGCCTAAGGACTTCGAGCTGTCAAGAAAAGGCCTGGAACTGTATAAAGGTATCTTGGGTCCTGATCCTTTTTATCTCACATCTGCTTGATGCTTTATATAGGGTAAGCTTGAGTCATAAGAGTGAGATCTCTGGTCCCATCTGGATCACCCTGAATATGAACATTGGACTATGATCTATGGACTTAATTCTGAAAGAACTCTTGGCAACTACAAAGCTCACCATCTCTTTTATGCATCTGATCTCAGAACTGTACTCATGTATGTATGCATACTGATCTTTTAGCCAATACTCTCTCTCCTTTTTTAATAAATTTCAGTTTAGTTACTAAAGATTGGT
Organism: Chelonoidis abingdonii; assembly: GCF_003597395.2. Lineage (NCBI taxonomy): Eukaryota > Metazoa > Chordata > Testudines > Testudinidae > Chelonoidis > Chelonoidis abingdonii. The sequence goes on from NC_133778.1 coordinate 62,470,989, forward strand.
TGTAAGTGAGTATTTGGGTAAGAACTGAAATATTCATTAACTTGGGAGGTAATGTGTTTGATCCTTTGGGATTGATAGAACTTTTATATGATGACTAAGATTTTCAGTAATCCTCATAATATTAGACGTGGGTGTCTGGGTGGAGGCCTAAGGCTGAGATGCTTTAACGGAACTGTTGTTGGCTTCTGGGTAACCAGTAAGGTATTATAGAAGTTGTTCTGTTCTGACTTGATAAATCTAAATATTAAAGAATCCCCAAAGCTGGTGGATATTTCGCCCCATTCTTTGCAGTCTGCCATAATTAAGTAACCCCATTGTGGGTCCCCTGGTCACATATACATATAATGGTTATTCTAGAAGGTTCCACTGAAGATGCTCAACTTTCAGTTAGTTTACCTCCTCCCTCCCACCCCCCAAGTGGTATTAGCATTTAGTAAACTGAGTTATCAAGACATTTAAGTAAGCACCATGAAACTATCAAAAAAGTAGGCTGCTGCCTGCATCAGGGCATTCTTGTTGGAATAACTGACAATATTTGGCGAAAGTCAGATAACTGGACAATTGACCAGCTTGCAAGCCTATAATAGAGTGAAGTAGTCAAACAAATTCACACAAAACTAGAAGAAATGTTTTCCCAACCTCTTTCTGACAATATGCTTTTAATAAATCTGCATATTTACCTATATGTATTCAGGGTTTAAAGGCTTCAGCCAAAGCAGTTACACATATGAAATTATAAATCAATCCTGGGAACACAAAACCACAGCCCATAAAATAAGGAGTCTGCCAACATGCCTTTTCAAAAGGCACCAATAATACCAAGAGAATGACACAGTCCAACATGAAAGTTACCACAAAACCCAGTACAATAAATGCATTTCATATTTCATTAAGCAGAGTTACAAATAACCAAATTACAATTAAATTCAATAGGCAGTGTTGGACAGCACTTTCTTCATCATTTTAAAGCATCAAGCATCATTTAAAAAAGTGAAGCAAGTCTCAAGACATGGTGGAATACAACTGTGCATGGAAGGTAACAATTGTCTTAAGTTTCAGGAGGAAACAGCAAGATTTTGATATCTAAATGAACAAATACAAATATATTGGTCACCAAATAATAACTCATCTTGAGAGAGCAGCAGAGAATCCTGTGGCACCTTATAGACTAACAGACTTTTTGGAGTGTGAGCTTTCGTGGGTGAATACCCACTTCGTCAGATGCAGGTAGTGGAAATTTCCAGAGGTAGGTATATATGTGCTAGCAAGCAAGCTAGAGATAACGAGGTTAGTTCAATCAGACAATGATCTCAAACTTTCACAGGTCTTGGGTGGCAGGACAATACTTGCCCACAGACAACCCGCCAATCTGAAACGTATTCTCACCAGCAACTGCACACCGTACCATAATAACTCTACCTCATGACCAAACATGCAACAAACCTCAATGCCACTCTGCCCACATATCTACACTAGCGACACATCACAGACCTACCCGATCACCACATCATCACTGTTCATTCACCTGCACGCCATCAATGTATACGCCATCATATGCCAGCAATGCCCTCTGCTATGTACATTGGCCAAACTGGAAGTCACTACGGAAAAGATAAATGGACAACAAATCAGATATCAGGAAAGGCATATACAAAAACCTGTAGAGAGCACTTCAAGCTCCTGGCCACAGCTATAGCAACACTTAAGGTGGGCCATCCTGGCAGCAAAAAAACTTCAGGACCAGACTTAAAGAAAAACTGCTGGAGCTTAGTTCATTTGCAAATTTGACACCATCAGCTCTGGACTAAATGAAGACTGTGAATGGCTTGCAATTACAGAACCAGTTTCTCCTCCTTGGTTTCACACCTCTACTGCTAGAACAGGCCTCATCCTCCTGATTGAACTAACCTCGTATACTCTAGCTTGCTTGCTAGCATATATATACCTACCCGAAAAATTCCACTACCTGCGCTGGACGAAGTGGTATTCGCCACGAAAGCTCAACGCTCCAAAACGTCTGTTAGTCTATAAGGTGCCACAGGATTCTCTGCTGCTTTTACAGATCCAGACTAACACGGCTACCCCTCTGATACTTGTCATCTTGAGAGAGTTGCAGTCTGTTTCCGCTTATGTGAGATTTAACTCAATTCACATCACTGTACTGGGGAGGAAATAAGAATGTATAGAATAATTCTCGGGTTGTGAATACAGAAAATAGCAGCACAGATACCATGTTGACAAACAGAACAAATAATAAAATGGTGAAGAGATCAGTTTAGATAACAAAAGATGGGATTTGCCTTTGTGACTACATATACATGTGAATTCTCCATAACCAAAACCACAAGACAGACTAAGGACAAGCCCACACTACAGACTTCTGCAGGCACTGCTGTGTCAGTCAGGGGTATGAAGAAGTGTGCTCTGGCTGATCTAGCTGTGCAGCAGAAGTCTGAAGTGTAGAGACAGCTATACTGGCAAAGCGGTCAGCTTTTCCTGATATAACTTATTTCACTTATGGGAAATGGTTTTACTATACCAGCACAAGCACTTCACTGGCAGAGTATACTAGGTTCCTAAACCAGTAAGGCATTCCTAGTGGAGGCACAGGCTAAGACATATCAACAACATAAGTGACATGCAGTTCACATTACATTCACTTGATATCTTTAGGCATTTTATTCACAGACATTTCTAACGCAGTCAGCACTATGTTACATGAATGTCATCATGGGATGCATGGGGAGGGAAAGCAAAAACTGGACACGCAAGTTATACCACACGACATTGAGGAGCACTGACCAGGTGGTGAGAATGCATAGGTGGCATTTCTGTCTCATTTATTCAATCACAGATAGTGAAAATGGCTCTGATTTCAAGATTTTTTTTTTGAAGATACACAGAGATGCATTTAACAGCATCAAAGGTGGAGCCCTGAGATCAGTCTCGAAGACTGTTCCCCCCCCGCCCCCCCACACACACAGAGGTAGGAAATGAGGGAAAGAGAAACCAAGGAGTATTTATGGAGGTTGTGGAATTTGTGTTGGAGAGGAAGGATGAAGTATAGGTACAAAAAGAGATATTTGTTTAAGTTAGATTTCTAAAATTTCATCCAATTCTATCAAGAAACTGAGAAATCTACATAGTCATTGAAACTCCAAAATGGAATTATAAATCTTTAACATAAAATTTGTCTTTATTTTATATAATGAATGCATAAGTGTCCTAGCTCCATACCTCGCACAAGCTCTCCCTCCACCACTTGTACTGCTTCCTTTCCACTACCTCTCTCACCAGCTTCCCAATGAGGCTATCCCCTTCCCCAATCTCAGATAGCTAGAGCCTTCCAGTCACATTTTTTCTTTACTAGTGACAGCATGGGTCTTTATGTTACTTCTGTAATTGATTATTCACAGGGTAATATCACATCCACAAATTAACAATTATTTTTAAAGCATGGATGAAAGTATATTTATGATTGCAATCCATGTACAACATAAAAATCTTAAGATATTGTGATGGGGCAAGGCCAGATGGCTATAATAAAGTACTGACGAACAGGTATGTTAGCGACAGGCTAAACAAATCCCTAGAACCATGGTAACCAAATGGCAGTTACTCCAGGTTAATCAAGGCACCTGGGGACAATTAAGACCTTTCTAGAAGGCAGTGGAGATAGCTACATTGATTAGAACACCTGCAGCCAATCAAGGCAGGCTAATCAGGGCACTTGGATTTAAAAAGAAGCTCACTCCAGTCAGGTGAAGAGGAGCCAGAGGAGAGGAAGCGCCTGTGAGGAGCTGGGAGCAAGAGGCACAAATTGCTGAGACTGAGAGGACGTGCTACTGGAGGATTGAGGAATTATCAGACAATCAAGCATTATCAGACACCAGGAGGAAGGTCCTGTGGTGAGGATAAAGAAGGTGTTTGGAGGAGGCCATGGGGAAGTAGCCCAAGGAGTTGCAGCTGTTACAGGAGGCACTATAGACAGCTGCAATCTACAGGGCCCTGGGCTGGAACCCAGAGTAGAGGGCCGGCTGGGTTCCCCTCAAACCTCACAACTCCTGATCAGACACAGGAGAAGTTGACCCAGACTGTGGGTTCCACCAGAGGGGAAGATCACTGAGGTTAGTAAATCCGCCAATAAGCACAGGATCCACCAGGTAAAGGAGGAACGTTGTCACCATACATTAAAACAGGCTTTTTCATGCAGTAAAAAAATCTGTAAGTCATGAATGATTCATGGTAATTATTTTTCAAAAAATGGTAATAATGTCATATGTTCTAACCAACATCACAACTACAAGGTGGATTCAAGCAAAAATCTTGCGATAACTTGTGCTTTTTTTTTTTTTTTTTTTAGGGCTGAGACTGATCTCTTTTTTGGAAAGCAGAATGCTCTGGCACATTTTTAATAAGTATTAAAATAATTATAAAAATATTATAAATATAAATGCTTTTGCACATTTTTAATAACTACAATTATGGTGCATATTGTAGGATTGCTATAGTATAACAGAACAAAACAATCAAGTTTTCATACTACTCGTAAAATGTGTTAATAGCATCTTTTGACAAATTATACAATTCCTAAAATAATTGCGTATAAAATATGTTTACTCTATAGGCTCATGTCCCTATTAGTTCATTCACTAACCAATAAGAAATTAGCATACCGAAGCACAATATCTTAATAGATGCTTTCCATAAAACTGCTCTTTCACATATGTGCCTCACATTTCGAAGCCTGTTTAAAAATAGAGAGTCATGAGAGAAAAATTGGACAATTTTAAAAGGTGATTGTCCCTCCGAAATTACAAACTTAAAGCTTCACTAAGCTAAATCGTTACAATCATGGGTGGGCACCTTCCGCAACATATGTGAATGGTTATATATTGTGAGCAGTCGATTTGCTATGTGCTGTACAAAACGGAGAACGTAATTCCTACCCTTCAACTAAACAGATGAACCAAACAATGGCTTTATCACAAAGCCATGGAGTAAATTCATTTTAATTATTTTTTTTTAATACATACAAGTGTAACGTGATTTTGCTGGCAGATTAATTTTGTAGGCTGGGCAGAGAAAAGAATTTTAAGAATGGATTTGAATGAACTGGGACTGCTTGCTGCTGCAGGATAAAGCACACATTCTAGGCAAAGAGGCCATTATGATGGAAGGAACAAAGGATATGTCTACACTACCACATAATTTATGTCACTCAGGGTTGTGAATAAGCCACTCCCCTGAGCGACATAAGTTACACTGACCTAAGCGCAGGTATGGACAGCACTATGTTGATGGGAGAGCTTCTGCCAGCTACATAGCTACTGCTGACTATTGGGGGTGGATTAATTCAGTCGACAGGAGAACTCTCCCCTGTCAGCTTTGCATCGCTACTCTAGAGAGATTACAGCAGCACAGCTGCATCCAAGCAGCTTGAAAGCATTGGGAGAGCTGCAGGAGCCGTTGAAAGGCAAAGAGTATGAAAGGATAATGGCAGCAAATTACCCACAGTAAAAAACAACAAACAAAAAAAACAATGTAGCAATGGATCCAAACTGTCTTCTCCAGTGATTTTCATTAACTTGATTAATTTATTCATACACTACTTAAAGAGACAGGCAACATAATTCAGGCATGCCTGAGACTGATGAGTTACTTTTCTTATTCAAATTGTGCTTAGAATGAGGTTTACAAGTGCAAATAAATTACTCAACGTACTGCAACTACTCAACATACTGCAACTCAAGTATTCTGGTATTGGGATCCCTACTGTCATGGATATTTAGTTTCAAAATGTCAACACTAGCTTCCAGAATTGGGAAGCGTCAATTTCACTACACTAGGGAAGGAAGGGAGCAAAGAAAAGCGAGTGTAGAAAGTGCATTAAAGTAATCCGTATTCTTCATGCAATAATATTCTGGCTAGTTTATCTATTTTATCTTGAACAGCTATTTTTATTTGGTCCCCAGAGTATCACCTGGTTTGAATACTGATAATGGGTGGTTGATGGGAGTTGGGGAGGAAGTTTTCACGGGAGCAAGTGTGATGCTGAGAGCACTGACTCTCCACAGCAGTGGCATATTCCTCAGGAAGGGTTGCATTCTGTGCTGTCCAGCAGAGGAGCAGTAGCACCAAAAAACTGATGGACATGAAAGCCACACCTTCCAGAGTTTTTCAGATTTGGAAACTTAGCAAAGGGATTTAATTTTGTCAAGCTGGAGTGGGCAATGAACCTAATTTAGGAGACAAATTCTTTGAGGTGTTATCTAGAAAAAGCTCTGAAGCTCTAAACAACATAAGAGAACTAAAGTGAACCTATTTCTAATCAACATTTGACTAAAAAATACTTTGCAAAACTCAGAGCATGACACAGTGGACTCTCTCACCTAGTAATTTCTCGAGTTAGTCTTCATCTGCACTTAAATGTAGAGTAAATATACGTATTGCTTCTCACCACCTACCATTTTAGAATGTAAGCTCTTCAGGCCAGTGATCATTTCTTTGAATACAACTGTACAGTACCTGGCCCCACAAAATCCTTATCACGATTGTCACCTGTGGACACTACACTTAATATCAATATTAAACATTAACTAGCAAGGCTGTAACGTTGTATGGGGCAGGGACTTTTTGTTGCATATTTGTATACTACTTAGTATGACAGGTACTAAGTCTCCAGCCTAAGGGTATGTCTACACTACCCATGTTATGGCACAGCCGTGGCAGCGCTATGATGTGGGCCGTACAGATAGCCTTTATCCCCACGGGAGAGCTCTCCTGGTGATAAAAACCCCCACCCCTAATGAGTGGTGGTAGCTTTATCGCCAGGAGCATTGTTCCTGGAGATAAAGCACTGTCTATAATGGTGCTTTTCAGCGCTAAAACTTTTGTTGCTCAGGGTTTTTTTTCCACACCTCTGAACAACAAGTGTTAGTGCTGAAAGTGGAAGTGTAGACAGCCTCAGTCCATGACGAGGCTTCTAGGGACTACAGATATACAAATAGATTGTCACTAGCACAGGAAGGGACGTGTGATGAAGAGATGAAGGGTACCCAGTTTGTTTGGTTTTTTAAAATATTTTTTCTAGCTAACCCCATGCCCCAACCCTAGATTCAGTCCTGATAAAGCTTAATTTGAGTTTAATATCAATTTAAGTGTGTCACAACATTACCACCATAGACTTGTACAGGGCCTGTATGAGAGCATCTAGCACAGTTGAACCAGACACCAGAGCTTCCTTCACCCAAAATAATCTTCATGAGATTTTTGTTTTGTTAAATTACGGACTTTTTAAAATCATGTATTTTCTCAGCCTCAATAAAACTGAATGCCAGGACCTATTCACAACTCTTATCACTACAACTTGAATCAAAATACCTGGGAAACAGCTTTTAAAAAAAAACAAACAAACCCACAAACATCAATGATAACTTCTCTACTAAGTAAATACTCAACTTAGTAATGTTGAGACTGACATATGGGGAAATAAAAACAAAATTAACTTGTTGCCTTGTCCCTCTACAACATGGAAAACTCAACATCCTAAAAGAAGTTCAAATGAACCCAAAGGAAATACTACAACAGATAAAAGGCTAGAGTGTTTTTCCTCCAGTGAGAAACTCGCAGTTTGCCTCCAACCTGTTAAAAAATAACTGACCATTAAGTATGCGTATTGATAGAAACAGGAAGGTGTGGGGGTGATAGAGGAGATATAATCCTCCAGATTCACCAAACCTGATCAAGTTTGCTTGGCCCTTGACTAGAAAATACGTAATAAGTAATCACAAGACATAGGGGTAGAGCAAGAGAAAAAACTGTGTTTACCATAATATACTGATGAAAAATAAGAAGAGAGACTTCTTACCAGCATATCATTTTTGTTGTCACTACAACTTTCATCCTTTTCTACTTGAATCTGCTGATGGCTTCTTGATTTTATAAGGTTTTCGACTGGGGTTATATCTTTAAATTCAGCCTCTGAACCATTCATTGCATCAGTTTCATCCTTTAGAGTAACAGTATCAGACATCCTCATTAGAGAAGGTTACTTTAGAATTCTACAGGAAATAAGGAACCTTTAAGAGGAGAAAGAAAAGTACGTATATTTACTCTATAGAGCTGAAAATGTATACTAATTCAAGAAGATTTACACACACACCATTTTCAATAGACTGCCACCAACAGGACATTTTCCCCACCAGTTTTCTTTTTCTTGTGTCATCGTGAATGAGTATTCATTTTAGTTTTGTCACCTTAATCCAGATGCTTATGCTACAGGTGCATCTTACAAGAGAAAAAACGCATTAACTAAAAGTTTATGCAAGTAGGTCATGGTAGACCAGAGGTGGGCAAACTATGGCGATGTGGCCCGTGACACCATCCTCCCCGGACCTTGAGCTCCTGGCTGGGGAGGCTAGCCCCTGGCCCCTCCCCCGCTGTTCTCCCTTCCCCACAGCCACGCTGGCAGCACTCCGGGTGGCGGGGTTGCGCACTCCTGCCATGCAGAGCGGCAGCCTGTCTTGCTCCGGCCACCAGACATGCTGTTCTGAGTGGCATGATAAGGGAGCCGGGGGGCAGTCAGGGGACGAGGGGCAGGGTTTGGATAAGTGTGGGAGTCCCATGGGGCCTGTCAAGGGGCGTGGGTTTGGATAGGGGTCAGAGCAGTCAGGGACTGGAAGCAGGGGGGTTGATAGGGGGTGGAGTGCCAGGGGGCAGTTAAGGATGGCGGGGTCCCAAGAGGGAGTGGTCAGGGAACAAGGAACAGAGGGCGGTTGGATAGGTGGTGGGAGTCCCGGGGGGGGAGGGGGGCTGTTGGAGGCAGGGATGTCGATAGGGGTTGGGGCAGTCAGGGGACAGGGAGCAAGGGGGTTGGATAGGGGGCAGGGGGTCCCAGGAGGGGGCGGTTAGGGGACAGGGAAGAGGTGGGTGGGGGGGTTGGATGGGTCAGAGGTTCTGATGGGGGCAGTCAGGGAGCAGGAAGTGCTAGGGGCCGGATAGGGGTTGGGGGTCAGGCTGTTTGGGGAGGCACAGCCCTACAGTTTTGCAACCCCAATCTGGCCCTCAGGCCAAAAAGTCTGCCTACCCCTGTGGTAGACCCTCGACTACCTCCCTCCTCCATATTTTATACATTGGTGTTTTCAAATACAACACTGGGTTTCAGTTCTAATATAAGAAATTGAAGTTCCTCTAATTCAAAGGGAGAATGTTGATTTGAAAAACTATAGGGAACTGGTCTGGTGGATCAGTAAGCCAACACAATGAACTACGGTGCAAGATTCACAAACTCAATGAAAACTTCCATATTGTCTTCTTCCCAGTCAACTACAGTTGACATGAATAATTGTAGATATTACCTTACATGTCAAAGGTAACGAAACTGGTCACTGCACGTTTCTTAAGTACCAGAGAGAGAGACAGCATTGACGATTAGAATGGTGGAGAAACAGTACACTAGATGATTATATACAAGAACAATATTAACATTCCATAGCTCAAATCAATATTTGGAGTCACCATCCTGCCCAAGTTTCAATTTCTTGCAATGCCAGTTGTCAGGAAGATATGAAAACAATAAATCTACACTTCACAAAAAAAACAAAACCCACACACCACAATTAATCTAGGTAGAATGAATTTAAAACACTGATTTTATTTTTACATTTGAGGGATTTTAATTCAAAATAGAAAAACCTAGAGCACAGTTTAAGCCAGTCAGATACAATATTTGTTCCTTATTACCTGATGTATCCTACAGATTTGGAATTGTGGTCTCCCACAAAAATAAAATAAAGTAATCCAACGTTCCTTTTCACAGTTGTCAACCAAGAAGTTAGTTGTAATGAACCATCTGGAATATGGCAGGAGGAGTCCCATGTCCTTGTCACTAGTGTAGAATCCTTGACTGAACTATACTGTCTTGGATCAAGAATACCATCCCTTTTAGATGCCTAAAACAATAAAAACAGTTCCATTGGTAACTTCCATTAATGAAAATCAGGAATATTTCTTGTAAAACTAAAAAAAACCAAGTCAGCATTTTTCACTTCCATTCAGTTTTGTCTGTCATTTTTGTTCTAATTATTTACTTATCTACTGGAAGAAGCTGTACTATTTTTCACCAATTTGTAAGCAATTCCCAAAGTATAAATTAATAAGTTGTTATAATAAACATATCAGTATGTCTAGTTACACCATGACAAAAGTAACGCCCCTATGCCATGTAGGTATTTTCTGGAATTGGGCTGTAATAAAGAATTGGTTTAAATATAAAACTTGGGGGAAAAAAATATAGTTATTGGCAGTTGAAACTCATACAATTCTTGGCAGGATTAATCCTGTAAAAGCACCATATGCAATTCATATTACAAGGCCACATCATACCCCACAGACCAACCCTAGTACCTTCTACATGCTTCCCAAGATACACAAACAAGCGAATGCAGGCAAACACATCATATTTGGCCATAACACTCTTACTGAAAGAATATCAAGACTCTCAGAAGCCATCCTATCACCACTCAACCCACAAAGGGCGTGTTTCCTCCAGGACACAACTCACTTCCTCCCACAGAATGCCATCTTTGCTTCCATGGATGTCATCTCCCTACACATCAATGTCCCTCACAAAGATGGCATCACTGCCTGCCTCAAATATCTACAAGACAATGGACAAGCTCAAATATCTACCACAAACATCACCAAACTCATCCATTTCATCCTCACTCATAACAACTTTACATTCAACAAACACTTTGTCCAAACTATGGGAACAGCCATGGGTACTAGGATGGCTTCCCGATATATCAACCTTTTCATGGGCCACATTTGGAAAATGTACCACAAACTCAGTGATATACCTGACCTAAATCAATGATACTTTCATCCTCTAGACAGACAACCAAAACTCCCTTCATAGGATTTTTACCACAACTTCAACCATCATCATCCATCAAACTTTCTCTAGAACACTCCCACACAAGCAGCAACTTCCTGGACACCACAATCAGTTTCAACAATAGAACCATAGAGAACTATACACAAGAAACCCGTGGATCACCACACTTCCCTCCAAAGATGCATCTATCATCCTCAAACACACAAAGAAATCTTAGTTACAGTCAGGCATTCAGATACCACAGAACATGCTCTGAAGAGAAAATCTGGGATACACATCTTAATACACTTAAAACTGCCTTCTCCAAACAAAGACACTCCACTAGAGAAATAGATCACATTATGGGTTGGGCCACTCAAATATTCTGAGAAAACCTGCTTCAATACAGGAAGAAAAACAAACAACCAAAAAAAATGACACACTCCCAGTTGTCACTTACCAGCCCACACTGGAACTCAAACAGCATATCAAATAATTACAACCCATACTTAATGGGAATCATATCCTCAAAAAAATCTTTCCTGAGCACCCTCTTCTAGCCTTCAAAACACTAACACACCACCATCACCAGCAGAAACAAGCTTTCCACAGACCAGGATATATCAACTCAAAGCGGCACCAGACTCTGCCGAACAGACGCAAAACCTGCAGATATATCCCCACTGCTATGATGATCAACACCGCCTTCCTCCCCCCCCGACTCCATAAATCTTTCAAGATCCCTGGGTCCCATCAAGCTTATCATGACATGGGGTATACATCAACCAGTGCATTAAATGACCCAACAACCATTTGAGAGTGAAATTAGACAATCACTGTGCTCTCAAATGAATTCTCACCAACATGGTAAAACACAAAAAAAACATCTTATTGAGGGAGAACATGTTTCACAAAATATTTATTCCACATCTGACTTCTCAGTCCTCATCCTCAAAGGAAACCTGCATAACCCCCCTTCAAATTATGAGCCTGGGATTTTTAGAGCATCTACGAGGCACTAAAAATCATAAAACCAGTGTGTCTATTGAATCCGTGTCTCTCTACAACAATCTGTAACCCACTAACCCCCCTTTTTGGTCTTATGACCGCATAGGTGTTAATGACAGTTCATCTTGAATGGTCTCTTGCAACATACGTTAACTCCTTATGCTTAACAATCTCTTCCACCTCTTATTTAGCTGCAATACTCTGAGCATCTTTCCCAAACCTGAAGAAGAGCTCTGTGGTGCTCAAAAGCATGTCTCTTTCATCAACAGAAGTTGGTTCAATAAAAAAAGCAAAAACAAAACAAAAAAAAAACCAAAAAAAACACACAACAAAACCCTGTGTAGATCTAACACCATCACAAAAAATAAAAATGTACCCTAAGGGTACGTCTTCATTACAGGATTATTCCGATTTTACATAAACCGGTTTTGTAAAACAGACTGTATAAAGTCGAGTGCACACGGGCACACTAGGCACATTAATTCGGCGGTGTACGTCCATGGTCCGAGGCTAGCGTCGATTTCTGAAGCGTTGCACTGTGGGTAGCTATCCCATAGTTCCTGCAGTCTCCCCTGCCCCTTGGAATTCTGGGTTGAGATCGCAGTGCCTGATGGAGCAAAAATCATTGTCACGGGTGGTTCTGGGTACAGCCTCACCCCTCCCTCCCTGAAAGCAGCAGACAACCGTTTCGTGCCTTTTTTCCTGGGTGAACTGTGCAGACGCCATACCATGGCAAGCATGGATGCTGCTCAGATCAATACCACAATCATGGACATTGTAAACACCTCGTGCATTCTCGTGCAGTCTATGCTGAACCGGGACCTGAAAAGCCAGGTGAGGAGGTGGCGGCGGTTACGGCAGCGCGGTGACAAGAGTGATGAGGACATGGACACATAATTCTCTCAAACCGCGGACCCTTGCGCTCTGGAGACCCTGCTGGTAATGGGGCAGGTTCTAGCCACTGAATGCCGATTTTGGGCCCCGGAAACAAGCACAGACTGGTGGGACCGCATAGTCTTGCGGGTGTGGGACGATTCTCAGTGGCTGCAAAACTTTCGAATGTGTAAGGGCACTTTCATGGAACTTTGTGACTTGCTTTCCCCTGCCCTGAAACGCCAGAATACCAAGAAGAGAGCAGCCCTCACAGTTGAGAAGCGAGTGGCAATAACCCTCTGGAAGCTTGCAACGCCGGACAGCTACCGGTCAGTCGGAGAATCCGTTCATCGAATCAATTTGGTGGGAAACTACTGTGGGGGCTGCCTGTGAGTAAAGCGTGCCAAAGCATCACTAAGCTGCTGCTACGAAAGGTTGTGGACTTCTGGGAAAGTGTCAGAGTATAGTGATGGCTTTTGTGCAATGCGGTTCCCTAACTGTGTGTGGAGGGGTGAATAATGGAACCCATATCCCTATCTTGGCACCGGAGCACCAGGGCACGCAAGTACATTAACCGCAAGGGGTACTTTTCAATGGTGCCGCAAGCACTGTGGATCACAAGGGACGTTTCACCAACATTCAAGTGGGATGGCCAGAGAAGGTTCATGATGCGCGCGTCTCTAGGAACACTACTCGGTTTAACGGCTGCAGCAACGTGTGAATTACTTCCCAGACCAGAAGAAAACAGTTGGGGATGTTGAAATGCCTTGAGTTATCCTGGGGAGCCAGCCTATCCTTTGATCCAGGGCTCATGAAGCCATACACAGGCAGCCTGGACAGTCAGAGTGTTCAACTACAGGCTGTAGCAAGTGCAAAGAATGGTGATAGAATGTGCCATCTGGCCGTTTAAAGGCCGCTGGCGCACATTATGGACTCGCTCAGACCTCAGCCAAACCAATGTCCCTTTGTTATGCTGGCTTGCTGTGTGCTCCACAATCTCTGTGCAGAGTAAGGGGAGACCTTTATGGTGGTGGGAGCTGAGCAAATCACCTGGCTGCTGATTACGCACAAGCCAGACACCAGGCAGATAAAAGAGCTCCTCTTCCTCCTCCTCTTCTTCCCTGTCCGCAGAATCCTCAGTCATGGCTGAGATTACCACCGCCACCTTGGAATCCACGGACAGGGGTGGGGTAGTGGTGGCGGACCCCCGTAGAATTGCATGCAGCTCAGTGTAGAAGTGGCATGTTCTCGGCCCTGCCCTGGACCTTCTGTTTGCTTCTTTGGTTTTCTGGTAGGCTTGTCTGAGCTCCTTAACTTTCACTCTGCACTCCACTGAGTCCCTGGTGTGGCTTTTCTCCATCATAGCCTTGGAAATTTTTTCAAATGTTTTTTCATTTTGTCTTTTGGAACGTAGTTCTGTTAGCACAGAATCCTCTCTCCATATAGCGATCAGATCCAGTACCTCCCGTGCAGTCCATGCTGGAGCTCTTTTCGATTCTCAGGAGACTGCATTGTTATCTGTCCTGATGAGCTCTGCGTGGTCACTTGTGCTGATCAGAGCTCCACGCTGGCCAAACAGGAAATGGAATTCAAAAGTTTGCGGGGCTTTTCCTGTATACCTGGCCAGTGAATCCGAGTTGAGATTGCTGTCCAGAGCAGTCACAATGGTGCACTGGGGGATACCGCCCGGAGGCAAATACTGTCAATTTGCGGCCACACTAACCCTAATCCGATATGGTAATACTGATTTTAGCGCTACTCCTCTCATTGGGGAGGAGTACAGAAAACAATTTAAAGAGCCTTTTATATCGATATAAAGAGCCTCGTTGTGTGGACGGGTACAGCGTTAAATCGGTTTAATGCTGCTAAAATTGGTTTAAACGCATAGAGTAGACCAGGCCTAAGGCAATGGAAAGTGAGCACGTGAACAATAAATCTGACTGTTCATCATATTGTGGAGAAAAATCCACACCATATATTTAAAGACAGACACATAAAAGAAGATAAGTGGGGTTACAGTAAAAGGCAAAAGCTTGCTGGACCTAGCAGATTTATCCTGTCAGACAGTTCCTTGTGTCCTTCAAGTTCCGTATTTTAACAAACAATACCTTCTTATGCTTATCATATACACTTACATATATTGGACTCTTTTTACCCAAGAGCAGCCAAAACTTGGGCTAGAACGCAACAGCTCTTAACAATACATAGCAACACATCATAGTAGTTTGGTACGAGAAATGAAAAACACTCTACAGGTAGAAACTATGGACATAGAAATAAATCTCCAAGGCACTGGAATTAACATCCTCTCTCTTGCAAAAAGATCTTTATTTATCACCAGTGGTCAGGAACTTGCTTTTACATATCATCTGAAAGACAGCACAATGCCCCTTGATGTTACAAATGAAGCATTTCCTCAGAGGGAGTAGCACAATGAATTGAATCAACAGCACAACAAGCTGCAGAACCACAGATTACATTGCAGGGATGACCAAATCTGATCATACTTAGTTTATGAAATTTGATGAGACATGCAGCCTGAGGTGATATGTACATATTAAGCCAATATGATCCATGTATTAATGTAATTTACGTTTTAGTGATGACTCCAAGTCATAGTGCCCCATGTTAAGTACTTTTAAAGCAGATCATTGTTTTCGAAAACTAGATAGCCAATGAAGTACCTACCACAGTGAATATATAATTTTAAAAATGCTGATTAGTGCTGCTTCTATTCTCCCCACCCCAGCTCTTCCATATACCCATTTTATTTCCACTCTGGGCAGAAGAGTAAAACTCTTAACCTACAATGGATTCAAAATGGAATTGAGACAGTTATCAGAGCTTCCCTACATTGCGAATTAAGACAAATTAACTAAAGCTATGAAGTTAATGTTCGTAAGTTAAAGCATATTAAAGATCCATGTTGACGCAATCATTCAGAAGTAAAGTGGCCTTAGTTTTCCATAGCTTAATCTTCCCTTCCTTCATAAATGTGTTTGTCCAGGAAATCCTCAGAGTCATCCTTCCCAGTGATTGTAAGAACGTAACCCCCCGTCCTACCCTTTTTTACAATTTTTTTTTTAAGTGGGACAGGAGAGAGGAAGGGATAGAGATGAGCCAGTGCCTATGGGTTGTTCATAGGTTTACCTCAAACTACTTTGGGTGTGTTACAACTACATCTGTTTCCTGAGTAAAGACAAAGCCTCTCAGAGAAAGGCCTTTTGAGGATTTGTGTGTTTAAGACTTGCCACAAAGAGCCATTCTAAGTTCTCTCTCTGTCATTCATTCCCGATAAAATATAGATTTAAAAATGCGAGAATCTTTCCTTAAGGTTCTTGAAAACTAGAAGGTACATTTCTTAATGTGAAGGGAAAGGGAAAAGGACTAGTTTAGAGAGGAAATTCCTTAAACACTCCTTGTACTAATGAAAGACAACGAGTATGAACAGAGAAGCATTTCACCCAACCAATGGACAGACTCGATGGCTGCAAGAACAACTTTTAGGATTCAGTCCTTTATAGATAGAGACTAAAAAGGAGAGCACTGCCAGCTTAGCAGGGTAAGACTATGGCCCTATTGTGATAGTCAAAGGACGCATTTTTCCAATAGAAATGGATCAATCAAGTTAATGCAGCATGATTGAAAATCCCTGTTAAGATGCACACTAGCACTTTTGAAGCAAACCTGGCTGCATTTTTAGCCGATGGAGGAATCCTAAGGCAAGCAGAATAGATAGCTGCTACTATGATAGGAAGCCAAGGACCCTGTATTTGGGATGCTTGGACCCCCTTCTGAGAAGCTTTTCTAAGGGCAAGTCTTCACTGGCTATGTTAAAGCACTGCCATGGGAGCACTTTAACGTAGTTTGTGTAGTCACTGCATAGCACTGGGAGAGAGCTCTCCCAGCACTCTAAAAAAAGAAAAAACAAACAAACCTCCACAAGAGAAATAGTTACCAGCACTGGGAGCGTGGCTCCCACCACTGGTGCACTATCTACACTGGCACTTTACAGCACTGAAACTTCCAGCGCTCAGGGTGATGTTTTTTCACACCCCTGAGCGAGAAAGTTGCAGTGCTGTAAAGTGCCAGTGTAGACGAGCCCTCAGAAGCAGGAGGATCAGTATAAGAGTAGAAGCTGCTCCCATTACCCCATGTAGAATAACAAAGAAACTAGAGCTGTAGTAAGAGTAGTCCAGCAGAGGGCACCAAAACTCTTCTGCACCTTGACTAGGATAGCTATTGCCTGTTGATTTGGAGATCACGGACAAATCCATGCATTATGAGTCAGTGCCTAGGACACTAACATTTTTTGTTCTTCTTCTCTTAATTTACTTCCCCATTGCTCCCAATATGTGGGTATTCTGCAATTGTTCTGAAATTAACCCCACAAAGTAGGATGCAGCCAGTTCTGTTTAGCTCAATATGAGCGGGCCATGTGTTCCAAGTTTCTTTGAACCATCATCCAGCTTGTGTATATAAAATACTTCAACATGATTGTTTGATATCACCAGTACTGCTTCCTTTAAAAGATTACGCCACACCACCCAATACAGTTAGAAGAAGTTAATACAATATCCCAGCATTATGCAGATTCAACTCGTTCCTCTTCCAAAACGTTGACATGTGGAAAGAGCTTTGTGGACATGGACTCTACAGATGTGCTCATATTTCAGATTTTTTGAGACAAGAATGAGTCTAGTAATTGAGATGAGAGTGCTTTAGTCTGGCTCCTATAACTTTAAGAACATGTGTAAATTAAAATTAATACAGTCTGCTTAGAGGATTTCTTAAAGAAATCCTTTAGTCATGGGCATGTAGATGCAAAAAAAAAAAAAAAAAAAAAAAAAAAAAAAACAGTTATGAACTTGTAAGAATTATACATTTATCAACAGGAAGGCTTCGTGCAAATTCATCCATGCTGTACCCTAGTGACATAAAAAGATTTACATCCAGGATGAATTTTGCTCTTTTTACCTCTATTACTACTTACACAAATATATTCTTTTCCTAAGTTCAACATGACCCAGGATAGGTTAAATCACTATACACTGCATTAATATTAGAAGCTATTTTTATTTGATAACTACAGTTTAATCAAATATTAATATAAATTTCAAAGACGTACAGTAGAACTTCAGTTATGAGCACCTCGGGAGTGGACGTTGTTCATAGCTCTGAACAAACATTCAAAAGTTGATTTAATACAGCTTTGAAACTTTACTATGCAAAAGAAAAATGCCACTTTTAACCATCTCAATTTAAATGAAACAAGCCCAGAAACAGTTTCCCTACCTTATCAAATGTTCAAGCTTTCCCTTTATTATTTTAGTAGTTTATATTAAACACAGTACTGTATGGTATTTGCTCTTTTGGGGGGGGGGGTCTCTGATGCTGCCTGATGTGAGGTGAGGTGTGTGGTTGACTGGTCAGTTCATAACTCTGGTGTTTGTAACTCTGAGATTCTACTGGATAATGGTGAATCATACAAAATATTGCATTATTAATACTCCTCTTCTAAAATGACTTAAGATGTATTACACTATGTATATTATACGTCTTATTGCCTAAAACATCCAGAAATAATTTTAACAAATCCAACTGGACAGAAATGGCTTAGTTTACCATGAAGTCTTGATAGGTCAGAGCCTCCAACCTCTTTTTGGAGTAATATGTAAGATTTCCTTTTCTCGTTTGAGAAATTAGAGTCCCAGGATTATGATTCTGGTTAGTTTTAAGCCTATACATACTTATGAATCGTACTAGTAAGCAGCACTATTTTATCTATACCTCACATCAGGGAAAAAAACACCACCAAATAATTCATTATATTTTTAAAAATCCCCACTTTCTATTGTGGGCTTTTGCACACTCTAGTCTCTCCAGCACATGTGTATCTTTCAACAGAATTTAAGCATCCACTTGAGCTTTAAAAGGCTGCAGGTTGGAATAGCACCATTGTTCACAGAAGAGCTGAGATTTGCTAAAAGGAAACCTTTTGTCTCAATATTTACATGAGAGAGCTATTGAGGAAGAAGAGTACTTTTTTGTACCAGAAAATGAAACTGAAGTGAAGCACCTATGAATAAGTGGCAGACATCTGTTGCCAGAGTTTGTTCACCACCACCTCAATAATTTTATCTAGAAAGGAAATGGTTGGATATTGGGTGATAGATGGCAGTATTGTTGACATCAAGGAATGGTTTCTTAAGAACCCATTGGACTACTGCATCTTTCAGGAGTCAGATTTTCCCCTCTGCACAAAGCACTGATGTTCTTGGCCATTGGTGCCTAGAAGATCTTCACTGGCTTTCATCACCCAAAAAGAAGAGCAGGCATCTGTTATGGCCTAGGAACCTCTCAGAGACTTCATGGCCTGTGAATGATCAGGCCAAAATCCATCAAGGAATGTGAACAATCATTGCTGTCCAATTTCCAGCCAGAAAGTCTTGAATTCATTCATCTTTCCAGTGAAGAAAGATAAAAACTCATCATAATTTGATATACTTGGGTCTGAGTCTGGATGAAGGCAGTAAGCATAAGCTAGTTAGGTTATTATCTGGAGCTGTTCAGCCAATCAAGAATTTGGTAATGCAACTGAGAGGCAAAGGTGGTTCGGTCTGGACACTTTCATGGATGCAAAGTATATTTGCACAAACTCATTGCACTACTGTTGACTGGATTGAGACAGAATGTTCACTTACCGTACAGTAACTGTGGTTTTTAAAGATGCCTTGTCTGCAGTTACTGCAGGGTAAAGTAACCACTCTTTCTTCAAGTGATTGTTCATGTGTATTCCACTTCTGGTGGCTCAAAAGTAGTAACTCATGTCCTGGAGGTGGGTACAATGAGTCTACTGAAACAGGGACTGCAGGACAGCTCTATCAAAGGAGGCAACAGATCTGGACCCCTATAGCAAGAAGTATTGCTAAGCTACAGGGAGGCCAGCCCAAACCTGAGCAGTGCTGACATGACCACATGCACCATGGGGCAGGTCAAAAAGCCCAGAGCGGGGAGCCAAGCAACAGCCAACCAGCAATATGACACAGGAGCTGCAGGAGATGCCAATGCAGAGTGAGAGCAGGGTAGGCTTGCTCCCCAACTTCCCGCCCCTGGATCTTCACCACAAGACAACACCTGACCCGCTCCCCTGGGGCAGGACCCAATCCCTGGGCCTCCCATTCCACCAGGGCAATATCCAACCCATGTTGGGCACTCAAAATGTTAAGACACCTCATCTCTCAAGCCCCTCTGGGTCACAACAACAGAGGGTAGCCCGAAGAGAGTTGCAGCATGAAAAAGTTTGGGAACCACTTCTCTAAGGCAAGCAGATAGTCCATGATAGCAGCCAGTGGCTCTTCCAAAGGAGATCGACAACCTCTTCCATTTAGCAGCACAAGTAAATTTGGTGGAATCCTTTCTGCTACAAGCTAGGATGCTTTGAACTGCTAAGGGGCAGGCTCAATCTGTCAGTCAGCCAGCCTCCAGGCCATGTGACGGAAGGATGCTGGGTCTGCAAGTAGGACTTATCCCTTCAACTGCATAATCATATTGGGGTATCAGAAGTTTGATATGGGGCAGTGCTGACAGATTCATGAGGTCAGAATACCAAAACTGCCTGAGACATGCTGGGATCATCATCATTAGGTCTGTGGCCTGTCTGAGGACTCTCAGTATCAAGGGAATTGGAGGGTAGGCATATATGAGCCCCCACTACCTTAGGATCAGAAAAGCATCCAAACAGGGACTTGTTCCTTTTCTGGAGTAGGCACTTTTTATTGTGGTTGGAAGCAAACAGGTCTAATCTTGGGAGCCCCCACCTATGAAAGATGACTTTTCAAATAATAATTCATGGTTGTCCAAGTATTTTCAACTCAGACAGTCAATGAAGGTGTTTTGCAGGCCAGGAAGGTGTGATGTTACTGACATAACCTGTGACCCTTGTGATGGGGCAAGGCCAGACAGCTACAGTAAAGTACTGAGAAACAGGTATGTTAGCCCCAGGCTAAACAAATCCCTGGTACCCTGGTAACCAAATGGCAGTTGCTCCAGGTTAATCAAGGCACCTGGAGCCAATTAAGATCTTTCTAGAAGGCAGTAGAGACAGCTACTTTAATTAGAACACCTGCAGCCAATCAAGGCAGGCTAATCAGGGCACCTGGGTTTAAAAAGGGGAACTCCCAACCTTCCAGGTTCAGGGCCGGGGAGGCCAGAGAAGGAGCAATTGTGTTGCAGGGGAAAGCTTGGGGGCAAGAGGCCTGAAGTGAGAGGTGTTATCGGGAGGAACTAGGAGACAACAGCGTTCGAAAACCGGAGGGAATGTCCTGTGGTGAGATAAAAAAGGGAAGGTGTTGGAGGAGGGGCTGGGAAATAGCCCAGGGAGGCTGTAGCTGTTCATTGCAAGCTTGGTACAAGAGGGGCACTATAGGGACAGCTGCGATCCACCGGGCCTGGCTGGAAACCGGAGTAAAGAGGGCCGGGGGGGCCCGGGTTCCCCCCAAACCTCCCAACTCCTGATCAGACACAGGAGGAGCTGACCCAGACTGTGGGTTCCACAAGAAGGGAAGATCACTGAGGTGAACAAATCCGCCAATAAGCGCAGGACCCACAAAGGTGGAGGAGGAACTTTGTCACACCCTATAGATCATTGTTGCAACCACTATTGTACAAAAGGTTATTGTGTAAGGTGTCTATGGAAAGGTTATGATTTGCTGATCATGATTATGCTAGCTGTATGTGTGTATCATTTTTGTAGTTTAAGTTATGAATATTGGCTACGTACTTGTAACTTAATGCTGTTTTGATTCTAAGTGGCCTCAGTGAAGCATTTGGTCAGTTTCTTGAGAAGGGACTATTCTCAGTAAGTGCCCAATCAAGAAACACTTATCTGACAATGAACTTTGGGAGACGCCAATCCACATCTGAGCTTTCCTGGGAATGTTCAAACTAACAAGTAAACAATGGTGTTGGCCTGTAAAGAACTGAGTCATCATGGACATGTGACTTGCCCATGTGACTCCAAACTCCATCTTGCTGTGATCTTGCACAGGAGAACCAAGGGGTTTCCACCCACAAGAGAGCCTACAAAAGGCTGCTGTATCTCCTCCATCTTGTCTTCAATCCTGCTTCTTGCCTCTGGAGGGACTTTGCTACAAACTGAAGCTCTGAACAAAGGAATCAATGACTCATCCCAGCTGTGGATGTACTCCAGAGACTTGATTTGTGCCTACAGTTTATTCCATCACTGCTACAAGCCTGAACCAAGAACTTTACCATTACTGTATGTAATTGATTCCATTTAACCAATTCTAGCTCTCATCTATATCTTTTTCCTTTTATGAATAAACGTTTAAGATTCTAAAGGATTGTCAACAGCGTGATTTGGGGGTAAGATCTGATGTGTATATTGACCTGGGTCTGGGGCTTGGTCCTTTGGAATTGGGAGAACTTTTTTCTTTTACTGGGGTAAAACCATTTGTCCTCATAACGAGTGGCACTGGTGGTGATACTGGGAAACTGTAGTGTCTAAGGGAATTGATTGACTGACTTCTGGATAGCCAGTGGGGTAAAACCGAAGTCTTCTCTGGTTGGTTGGTTGGGTTTGCCTTGGTGTGCTAAGGAACCTCAGCCTTGGGCTCTAACTGCCCTGCTCTGAATAACTTGCCCTGAATTGCTACTCTCGCAAGTGTCCCACCAAAGGCAGCATCATTACAGAAGGTGAGAGCCACTGGACTGCGTGGTGACTGATGCACCAGTTCCAAAGTTGGACTGCCTCCTGGGAAAGATGATGAGTGAGCATCTCCCTGCTTACTGCTAACAACCATGGTGTTGTCCCTGAGCACCTGTACTGTCGTGCCATGAAATAATGAAAAGAAAGCTATGCATGCCAACCAAATGGTTCAGTTCCAGAACATTTATGTGAAGATTTGCCTTGAGGAAGGGGAAAGTGACTCCAATGCCCTAAATCCGAAGGCAGCTCAGTGAACTCTCCACAATGCATATGTTGCACAGGTGATCCCTATTGCTCTCTTGAACGAAAACCATGACCAAGGAGCCCTTGAAATAGACTTGATAGTGCCAGTCCATTTTCTTGGAGGTAGGCACCATAAATGAATTGACCAGATGTCCCTGATTCCATGTGAACAACCTCTGAAACGCCTCTCCAAGGAGCCAGGTTCATAGGGATCCAAGACAGGTAACTCAGTTCTCTCCCAGGTTCTCCGAAGCCAAGAAAGAGAAGTAATATGCTTTAGCGGAGCATCTTTCTTAGATGCCGGGGGAGGTCATGAATATGTAATGGTGTAGACAATGGCACTGGGGCCAACAACTTCTTCACAGAATGCAGTAATGGACACTTGGGTAGATCCAATACCATTAAGACTTTGTACTATAAATTGAGTGGTTACAGCAGAGGCTTGGGGTGTGGTCTCTTGCTCTAGAAATGCAGTTAGTAGTGGAGAGGTTTTAGCCTCTTCCAAGAGAAGATGTCTCCCTCTGACTGCAATTCCTAGGCACCAGGGGTTTCAGAATTGGTATGGAAAAGTCTGGAAAATGCTTGTGCATTGAGGGCTTCTATACCGACATCTTCAGTTCAGATGCTTCCATCCTTGGTCACCAGTACCAAATACACTGATAGCATCTGGAGGCTGAGGGGTGTTCTTATGGTGACTACTTGGTGCCAAGTCAGAAGTTATTCTGGACCTTGAACTGCTGCCAATACTGGATATGCTTGGGGCTGGAGATGGGAATTC
The DNA here is from genome assembly GCF_003597395.2 of Chelonoidis abingdonii. NCBI lineage: Eukaryota > Metazoa > Chordata > Testudines > Testudinidae > Chelonoidis > Chelonoidis abingdonii. The sequence continues at coordinate 62,494,500 of NC_133778.1, forward strand.
TGTGTGTCTGGTCACCATGGGAGTGGTACTCCTTATGACCTCTCCAGAAGATAGAGAAGAGGATGCAAGAGAGGTTCTGGTCAACTCTGTAGCAGAGGAATGGGGACTTCCTCCATGCTGAAAGTGCTCCGAAATCCAGATTGGACCACTGGCTTACTGGAGCCTTCTCAGGGCTAGTCTACATTAATATTTAGTTTGTGGGAAGCTAGGGTATACATCTTCCCCACACTGGCCTGCTGCGTACTAAGTGTCTGTGTGGACCCTGCTGCCACATACTAAAAGTTTCCTAATGCATTTTGATCTACCTCACTTTGAACAGGAGTCAAAGCACACTAGAGAACTTCTAGTGCCTGTCAGCAAGGTCCACAAACACTTAGTGAACAGCACGTTAGTAGATTTACACACCTGCTTCCTGTGAACTAAATGTTAGTGCAAACAAGTGGGTCCAAGATGACCAGTCTTCCTCATATTCAGCAGCTAATGAAGCTTTCCGGAGTTCTCGAGGAGAAAGGAGGACTTTTGCAAAGAAGGAGCACATACAGCACTTACCTAGCATATGCATTTCCTTCAGACAGAAGGCACTTAGAGTGTCCATTGTTGATAGGGATAGCTTGTTCAGAAGACAGGCAGGTCTTGAATCCAGGGTACTTTAACTCCACCACACTCAGAGCCAAGGCAGCACATGGACTTGTAGACCTTGTTTATCAGTAAATTCACATATACATTTACTTTTTTTGGCTAGTGGAATAAACAAACAATAAAAAACCCTAAATAACTAACATCTAACCAAAAAGGATTTATTTGCACCGTGTGCCAAGAGGTAGATGCTACAGGTGTTCAGTCTTGCAACCACAAGCAGTAAGAAGGAACAGGACAGCTGCTGCCATTTCCTTATCTTTTATACTCTTGGCTACAGTGTGCCTGAGGGGTGACCCCAAATACTTCTATTCAGAAGATTCTTATCGATCTCGCCTGGAAGGCAACAACTTCGCCTGGAAGTTCTGAGTCCAAATAACCAATGTTGAAGAAGGCAGATATTCATAGTGTTCCATCAGAATATCAGCGGATCCATCTGACAGCTGTTCAGCTGTCTCCCTATCTTTGTTATGGTCTTCAAATTATCAAAATAAAATAAAGACTTATCTTAAAAGGCAAAATTTGTCTTTAAAATTCAAGTTCCATTAGAATTTTTCACCACTTTTTTTTTTGGGAGGGGGGGGTGAGGGGGAGGGAGAAGAGAGCAGATCCAGAAAAAGTTTTCAAAAAAATTTTGGTTTCAGATAACTGGCAAGTTCATGCACGTGTGGAAAGGTAAAACTGTTAAAATAGCAGTTGAAAATAATTTTAGCTTAAGTAGTGTACTGAGCTCAAATTTTTTTTTTTTTTTTTTTAACAACTGTTTAAAAAAATAATTTCACACATCTATGAGGGATGACAGAGCCTGTATGGTTTTCACTAATTTACCTTAAACTGTTTCAGAACGTAACACCCCCCCGCCTCAGGCCCCCTTCCCTAAAAGTTATAAGCATGCATATGATCAGAGAGTCATAACAGAAGTACTGATGTCTAGAAACTAAGGTAAATTATGCAATATTTTCTACAGTATTTTGAACATTTGTCCATTTCTCTACCCTGTTGCCTCACAACAGCACACGCACTTCGTTATTCCCTACTGCCACTCCTCTTTTCCACCAGAAATACTGCTGCCAAAATCATCTTTCCTGTTCTGCATCTTCCACACAGCTCCGTGTATCTCTGAACTGGCTTTCATTTTAATATTACAAAATTCAAACCATTTTGCATATTCCAAGCAATACAAAACTTTGCCCCCGCATAATTCTGTTCTAATCTCCTACACACTACCCTACTTTCTATAACCACTCCTTTCGTTTCCTTTGTCTAATCCCAACTTTTCATACTGCTCAATACGTCACCTTCAAGAAAAAGTTTTGAAAAGCCACCTATTCCATGAAATATACCAGCTGGAAGACCACGTCAATACAAAATAAACAGGGTACCATACTGCAATGTACAGTACCTACTTGTGACTTCAGATTATGAAATGTTCAAGACAAGAACCCCAAATGGCAGAGTTCATGTTACACATTACCATACAGACTTATGGAGATATACTAGTATATACTATATTCCTTAAAATATACATTAAAATAAGGCACACAGGAAATTCCATAAGTTGCAAGCCATTTCATTTGGAGATATTGTTGACTGGATTTTATATATTAAAAACCATTTCCTGTCAAACCAAATAAACATTTTTAGACAATTAATGTTATATACGTTTGTGAACAAAAACCTAAAAAAAAAGTGAACTATGACTAATCTTCTATTTTATGACTAATCCTCTATTGGCATTGGATCAGTTATTAAAGCTATGAACTGTATGCACTGCATTGTACCTAGGTAAAGCCAGGTCAGTTTTCTTAAGTAATACACATCATGGTGCACATTTTTTTTCCAGTAGATAAATCTTTTAAAAGGTTTTTCCTCTATTTATGTACAAGATATAGTATTTACCAAAATATGTATCTGAGCACATATGTTCTTTAACAGCCATTTCTTTAGCTTTGCAACAATTTATTACTACCAACTGACAAAAAAGAACATTAAAAAATAGATGTGAAAAAATAAGAATACTTTTTCAGCAAATGCAAGAAAAAATATATATGCTTTAATTTAACCGCTCAAAACAGCAAAGCAAAAGCACAGATTACGTTAAAAAAATCCACCCTGATTGAATTGGCCCTGTCAATACTGATTCTCCACTTGTGAGTTACTCCCTTCTCGTCATGTGTCGTCATATAAATGCCTGCATCTGTAACTTTCACTCCATGCATCTGAAGAAGTGGGGTTTTTTACCCACAAAAGCCTATGCCCAAATAAATCTGTTAGTCTTTAAGGTGCCACCAGACTCCTTGTTTTTGTTTAAAAAAAAAAAAAAAAGTTTGCATCAGCAAAACGCTGCTTTGTACTCAGACCATAATACACTTCCAAAAAAATATCAAAATATTCAGAACATGGTTTGGCATTCATATTTTACAAGGCAGACAATTGTTTAATCACCGGTAACCATTTTAAAGGGATAAGATTTTAATTATTTAGCAGGTTACTTAAATGGCCCAAAAATCTTTAAGTTCAAAATGAATGTGAAATACAAAAGCAGCCCACAACAATTATACTTAAAAAAAAACAAAACACATTAAACTAGAAAAATATTTATATACAATTAGATTTTTATTGTTAAAATGTGGGAGCTTTCACTTTTTCTTTTATTTCCATGCACAGGAATGGAAAGGTGATTAGACATGAAAATGTCTAAGATATGAGTTCTAAGTTCCTATTGTTGATGGCTTGAATAGATTTCTAATTTTAACAGCACAAAGCCTTTAATCTGTTCTTGGCTTCCAGGTAACCAACTTGTACCACAACTGTTAGTAACCAAAAGGAGACAATTATCCGGGAAAAGTTTAAACACCACACAGGAATTATGATGGACATCAATTCTGATACAAAATGTACTGTAGTAGAAAGAACTAGTGAGCTGGTACATTATTCTATTTTTGATATATTATGCTATTAGTTTTCAGCATAAAGTTGCAACATGCCTATAAGCCAATACTAACTAATTTTTCCAACCTGTATTTTAAAAAGCATTATAAAATGCCAGTGTATAGAAAAAGAGTGGAGTGTACACCTTTTTTAACTGATAAGTAACATAATTAACCTGTATAATCTACAGATAATTAATGTCCGAATTTTCAAACTGCATAATTAAAAACAAAACTGAACACAGTCCTTTGATTAACAGTAGTTTTTGTGTTTCTTGGGCGTATGACTTTCTTCTGTAATCAAAGCAATGACAGTTCTGGGCTTTGCGTTGTTAGTGCATTAACTCATAAATTTAAAAAATGGAAGTACCAATCTTGAAGAAATCAGCAGTCCTCCTTTTCTAATCTTCTGAAAAAGATCATTCTCTTATCTAAATTGGATTTGTTCTATGACATAAAAATTAGATTAATGCCCTGCATAGGTTTAAATACATCTATCATGTCTTATTCAGCCTTTTCAAAATGAACCTAGAGCAAGTCTATTTCCAGTTCAAACATGTTATCAATATCTTTATAAAAGAAAACATTTTAGCTTAATTACAGTTAAACTGTTTCACCAGCACAATGGCAAGAGACCAGTACTGTAAAATGAACACTTTTTTCCATTTTAAATAGTGCAACTGAACAACATTTTCCATTTTTGCAACATAAGCAAATTATGTCTCATCTTAACAAAAGGATAAATCTACAATAGTTTTTCTATTCTGGCAGTAGTATAATATTCAGCTGTAAAAATAATCTCGCAAGAATGCCTCTCAATCCAGTTTACACACACATTTCTACACACACGCACAAACTTATATTTTAAAGATTATTTTTGTGGACATCTGTGTTAAAACAAGTCATCTACAGTTTCTCTTTTAATATCAATGTTTTTAATAGTTATTAACATTTTCCATGCTAACTGCTTAGGCCTAAACATCGCTTTTGTAAGAACATGAATCAAAACAAAACAATTAATGGTTACAGCTAGTCTGTAGAGATTTTTAGCTTTCTTTTCAGATTATGTTTTTAACATTACACTGCAGAATTCACATACCTGGATCATACTGGCATTTAGCTTCATTATGCAGAATTACTGAAGATATGCTTTCCATAGTATCTCATACCTAGGCTTTTGTATTGTTCCTTTAAAGACCTTACCGCACAAATACACTTAGCTTAACATTCAAGCATTTGTACCTGCTAAAGCAATTTGTTAAAGCACTTGCTGAAGCCTCACAGACAATAGAAAATCAACAGCTGTGATGTTGTGATGTCAGTAACACCCTAGCCAGTCACTACACAGAGAAACTAAACACATCAGAACCTATATTGAGCTCTTCCTTAGCAATTCAGTATCAAGTGATGCAAAAGCCTTGTGAAGCTGTAAATGTGCTATAAAATGGCTGTAGGGGGATTTTAGTCAGTCATTCTCTCCATTAAAATTCTATGGCACATCTCCCAGCATAATAAGTTTATTATTACCACGAAATTATTATTTTTGTTAACTGACACAAACAGTAAATATTGTGCAAAACTGGTGTTGCTGTGCAGATAGTAATTTTCTTTCTAAAAACAATGCTATTTTATCTTTTCCATTTCATATTATAAGCAATGGGATTAAAAAAATAAATTAAAAAACCTATCCATGTACTAAGTATTCGTCACAGTAGTATTTGAACAACTTTTTAAGTCAAATTTTTTAAGTGTTTTTATCTGTAGCTGTATTTTCAACTTTAAGGGCAAAATAAACTACCAGCCAGTGTAGCTGAAGGTAACATTTTGCATGTTGGCTTGATTTCTTCAAATCCCCTTAGATTTCTCTGGAAAAGTGAGTTACTTCACTATACCAGCAGATGGACACATGAAAAGAACATATTTCTGATGACAGCATTCACATGGGTGCTTACTGGCCGAAATAACTCACCTGGAGACTTTCCAAGCAAAAAATGAAAAACTGAACTACTAACAGCAGACTAGTAGACTAGAATTATCTCCACCACCAAAATGGGTAATATTGTCCGGGCTATATAAGAAGATTTTTCAGAATCCAAATGATCAAAAAAAGCAGTAATTATTCCCCGCCCCTTCCTCCCCGCAAAATAAAAGGTGGACCACTATCCATTTGCTGAAGTCCAGAGGACCAGACTTCCAAAAGGAGCATCCAGATCGGAGATGGGCAAACTACGGCCTATGGGCTGCATCGTCCCCGCGAGACCTTCCTGCCCAGTCCCTGAGCTACTTCCCCAGGAGGCTAGCCCCCGGCCCCTCCCCTACAGCCTCAGTTTACTGCACCGCCGAGCCACGGCCTGTCCTAGTCATCTGAGTGGCACGGCTGTAGTGCCACCAGTGCTGCAGGCAGCAAGGTAAGGGGGCAGGGAGTGGGGGTTGGATAGAGGGCAGGGGAGTTCAAGGTGGTGGTTGGGGGCAGGGGTGTGGATGGGGACAGGGCAGTCAGAAGGCAGGGAACAGGGGGGTTGAATGGGGGCAGGGGTCCCAAGGGAACGGTCAGGAAGGGGGGGGGGTTAGATGGGGCAGCGGGGGGCAGTCAGGGGCAGAAGTTACGGGGCGGTCAGGGGACAGGGAGAAGGGATGGATGCGTCAGGAGTCCCGGAAAGGCCATGGGGGGGCGTGTCAGACAAGGGGTGGGGGTCAGGCCACACCTGGCTGATGGGGAGGCACAGCCTCCCCTAACTAGCCCTTCATACAATTTCAGAAACCCGATATGGCCCTCAGGCCAAAAAGTTTGCCCGCCCCGATCTAGATGTTGCCATGTCCAATATAGGGCTTGTCTCCATGGGAATGTTACATCAAATTAGTATATCAACTCTAATTGCAGTAATGTAACTAAAATCAAACTGAAGCATATCCATACTGCTGTGTTATATTGGGTTAAAATACTTTCCTTGTTAATCACTGCATTTGCTTACCTCTGCACTCCTTCAAAATTATCCACTTAGCATTCTGGACAGATATCTGATAGCACAACATTCTGACGCTCAACTCTATTCTCTGATTTTTCTCCTGGTGCATTTTGGGACACCCACTGGAACCCTGTCTGTGCACATGCATGAGAGAAACTAACATTCTCATGATTCCTAGATTGGCATCCATTAATTAAAACTGCTGTCAGGTAGCATGGAGGAAACTCTGTGAAGTGCCATGATCCTGACAGTCATTAATACAAACAGGATGATGCACATATACTGGCAGGTTCAAGGGTGGCTGGATTTGGCAGTGCAGCTTTGTAGGGCTTTGGATGCCATGGTAATATTGGTATAGGAACAGGTAATTGAAATCAGGCAGTTACTTCTGCAGAGCATTTATCTGGAGCATCTTTACTTGATGGAGAACCACTTTGGCTCAGTCAACACAGAGTGTGTGGTAGAATAGAGAGCGACAAAAGTGGGATGACCAGCAGTGGATGCATAAGTCAGGATGTAAAAGACTTTCCTAGAGATTAGTGAACAAAATATGAACAATGCATCTGTGAAGAAACTGAAATTAGGGCTTGTCTACATCTATTCCAGAATAACTATTCCTGAATAACTCAAAGGGGATAACTCAGTGATCAAAGGGCTTGGCTATACTTGCGAGTTAGAGTGCATTAAAGCAGCCCTGGGCACCCTAGCTCACTACCCATCCAACTGGTAAGGCACATAGAGCGCTCTGACTCCAGGGCTAGAGCACTCCTGGTACTCCACCTTAGCGAGAAGATTAACACTTGGCACGCATTGACTGAAATGCCCGGGCATCAGTGTGAACGAGGTGCTGCATTACTGCACTCTGATCAGCCTCCAGAAATGTCCCACAATCCCCTTAAGTCAAGTTGCCACTCTTGTTATGGTTTTGGAATCACTGCAGGCATGTCAATATGCCTTTAAAAGCTCTGTTTCTGGCAGCTGGCATGCTTATCTGCTCTGGGACAAAGCAACCATTACTGAGGAATGCTGTGTGTGAGAGAGGCGGGGGGGGGGTGTCTTTTGCTGCCTGAACTTACAAGACAGCATGCTGACATGCTCTCATCCCCCCCCCAAACCCACTCTCTCTTCCTCCACATACACACAACACACTCCCTGTCACACTCTACCCCACACCCCTCATATCAAAAGCACACTGCAGCCACTTGCATGCTGGAATAGCTATCACAATGCACTGCTCTCTGTGGCCATTGCAAGAGCTGCTAATGTGGCCACGCCAGTGCACTTGTGCTGCAATTTGTCCCACTGACAGCTGCTTTTCCTATGGTGCTATAAGGGCTTGGCTACATTGGCACTTTACAGCGCTGCAACTTTCGCGCTCAGGGGTGTGAAAAAACAGTTCCTTGTCCCCTTATACTGCAATGAGTATATCAATTTTTTCAGTTTACTATGTGCATTGGACAGCACTTCCAGTACAGTGAGTCTCAGGATTCATGCACAGCTCTGTGAAGAGTTCAGGAGCACACTCTTGCATACCCTCTTCCAGGGCCTGGACATCAGTAACAGCAGCAACAAAGCTGAAACAAAGTCAACAGGCAGCAGACAGGTGGCTGCACAGAGAAAAAGGGGAAGAAGAATGGTCACAAGAATATCTAGCGTTGTTGCACTCTGGACTGCTCTAGAGATGGAAGAAAACACTCATGAACAACTTCAAAAAGGATTTCTTTAGAAAAAATTCAGAAAAACAATGAGGAATCCGCTGGCACGTTAAAGGCCAACAAAATTTATTTGGGCATAAGCCTTCGTGGGTAAAAAAAAACTCGCATGCCCAAATAAATTTGTTAGTCTTTAAGGTGCCACCGGACTCCTTGTTGTTTTTGTGGATACAGATTAACACGGCTACTTAAGGAATACAGGACATACTATTTCACATGAGATTTTGCATCAGCGAGAGTAAAGTTGGTGGTGTTTTATTTTGTGCCCCCTCCTTCCCACTCTTCAAGCACATCTCCAGTTCCTCAGCAGCTAATATTTTACAGACCCCACGATCAGAACCGTATGCACACCAGTGAAATTCACCAAACCAAACCACCAGGCCAATCTCATTCTGTTGCTTGGAAAAGGTCTGAGCAACAGTAATAGAGCTGATTCCTGGATAGGATGACTACAAATCAGAAGTTTGGAAAAGAGCTGTACTATCACAACAACCATGTTCAACTTAAGCAGCCAGGACACTGGGAGACGGGTAGAGAAACATGCAATAGTACTGGTTTCAGAGTAGCAGCCGTGTTAGTCTGTATCCGCAAAAAGAACAGGAGTACTTGTGGCACCTTAGAGACTAACAAATTTATTTCAGTAGCTCACGAAAGCTCATGCTGAAATAAATTTGTTAGTCTCTAAGGTGCCACAAGTACTCCTGTTCTTTACGCAATAGTACAATAGCCACTCCACCACCTGTCTTATTTGCAAACGTTACCAGCAATGATTTTGTTTTTTCGGCTAGAACATTAAAAAAAAAAATTTAATAGCACTGGGTCAGGAACAGGTCCCTATTGCACAGGGAATCAATTTTTTCCAGTACCAAACATGGTGGGATATAAAAAGATTTAGTTTCTATCTTCAGGAGTCCATTTCTTTAGGAAAACAGCAAGCCTCAAGATAGGTCTATTTAACATTAGATGTTTCTTCCCTGCCACTTCGCCTTGCACCTCAACAACTTCATTAGAGTAGCAAAGCAGCCAGTGCAAGTGCACCTCCTGCCCCCCATAATCTATCTTCCCCATCCCTCCTGCCCTCACTGTTGAGTAGATTTGGTATAAAAAGGTAGTTTCTGAAAAGAAATAATAAATGTTTATTAATGGTCATTTTCTGCTGTTATTCTTTAAAACTAAAATTTTCTCCTTCAGCAGAGAGATTCTTCCAGACAATTCCACAAAGAACAACTCTCAGAATGGCCACCACCTGCTATTGTTCTCAGTGACACTCAGGCCACAGGTTGCCCTCAGTTAAGATGCCCTCCTTTAAAATGGCTACCGACTCATTGTTTTCTGTGGAAATGAAGCCAAGCTGCTCTCAGAAAAAATGCATGGCAAGGAAGCAGAAAGAGCACTATAAAGTGTATTGTGACGGATGCAAAGAGGACCACTGCCAAGGACAACTAGAGATTTCAGGCCCATTGAGAAAAATGGATCATTAAAAAAAAACTTCCTACCAACAATGCAATCAAATCACCCACAAAACAAGACAACCGTGAATCTACATCACAAAAAGCCGATGAGACTCATGAAGAAGTCTATCAACTGTTAGACATCACTACCAGATACTTTTTTGGGTAAAAACAAAATTAGTGGAAAATTTTATATTGCGAAGCTTTCAACTTTAGCTAAATATGGGCGTTAGAATTTTATACTGTTGTAAAATATTGATCTTATTCTAAACTCAGTAGCCAATTCTGTGTCTCCAGCAGTCAGCATTGGGTATTAGTATCATTATAGTAATCAGCTAACAGCTACTGTGATCCCATGAAACAACCTATAAAAAGATTTAATTAGCTGTAGTCAAAACTATATATATTCTTAGACAGTAAAAAAGGTAAAAACAGGAACAAAACAGTTTTTTCAAGAGATATATTTTAACATTTTTATGTTTTAAAAAGGTAAATTCAGATATGTGAAGTAGATATAATTTATCATCCTAGAGGATTTCATAACATTTGATACAGAATGGTAATCTAACCAGGAAGATTTAAAACATGTTAGTCTAGGTTTCCATTCATTTGGCACCTTGATGGATAATATTTACATTTTTAATTTTCCAGTGAACTAGTTTCCCAAACATCCCTTTGTTCCCACGCATTAGAACCTACCAAATTCTTCCAAATAAAATTCATTTAAAATTACTTAGGGAAGCAGGGAAGAGAAGAGAGAAAAACATTTTGAAGGTAAGCGTATAGGATCCACGAAGAAGAAAGGCCAAAAACAAACAAAAAAACCCATGTCCCCTTTAAGAAGGCCTCCAGTCTGACCCCAATCAGCAGAGCTCCAACTGCTTCTTATCATTCTAGGAGGCAGGCTCTCCCACCTTCCCCGGGGCATGAGGTCAAGGGAAGAGTTGCTTAACCCAGTTCATCAGACCCTTATCTCAGGGTCCTGAGTCACAACCACTAAACTCACAGTTAGAAAAACTGAGTCTCCAGTTTATTCTAGAAGCCAGTAACCTAGAGCCCAAGGGGAGTGCAACCTGTAGCAGCCACTATGGCCTCTGGTCCCTTCTCTTGCCCAGCTTCCTTTTCTTGTTTATATAGCCCAGTTCCAAGGGTCGGATAGAGTGCTCCTGGATTGTGCCCTAAGATGTCTTGGTTGTAAACTCCCTACTGTCCCTTTAAGTACGCCCTGAGCTACAGAAAGTTGTGACAAAAATGCAACTTGAAGAATTTTTTAAGATAAGAACGCTGCCTATTTTCTCAGAGTTGCATACATTCAAGAAAGAATGACAAATTTTCTCAAATTTAGGAAAACAAAACCTCCTCCTCCCCAACAAAACCTCTCTCCTAGCTAGAAGCCATACACGTAAAATTTTAAACAGAAAGGGTCTATTGAGGAAAGTGGGGGTGGGGTGGTTGGAGGAGAATGATGGTGATGATGATGTTTGGTCAGATTTCTAGCAAAAGTCAAATTTAGAACCTACATTATATCCCTAAACTGAAATGAAAATTAATATCTAACTTTGCAGAACAAAATGGTCTACAAACATATAGTGTGCATTATGTATTAACTTTAGATTGGTGCTGCATTTACTCATAAAAAGGCAATGCTTTATGGTTAAAAAAGGCATGACAACCTTTTCTGCAATCTTCAGGAGAGCAACAAAGCTGGCCTGGCCAGGCTTGTAAGATAGATATCTTCATGATAAACATGAAAATTCTGGAAATTTGAACAAACTAGCAAGATCCTCCTTAGTTAGTTTGAGTTGTTACAGTGGCTATATACTATTGAAAAAAATACTTGCCTTTAGGTGTAATTTTAAGGCTTTGGACTTCACACCTATAACATCAGAATGTCATGATAATTTGATCATTCTTGATTTACTCTTTCCTTGAGCCGACACCAGCTGGAGCAGTTGGTAGAAAAATTAAGTTGACTCATTTCTGAAGTTTGTAACTGTGGTTTTTAAAATTTGTAAAAAAAATTGTTAAGGATGCTTGCCAGATGGGTTTACAACACCTATGTTTCTTTAGACTGCAAGCTTTTTAGGGCAAGGACCATCGCTATCGTATGTTTGTGCAGTGCACAGCACAGTGGGGCTCAGGTCCATGCACAGGACTCCTAAACATTACTAGAATACAAATAACTAAAAGTAACTAAAAGTCACATATGGAAGTTCCTGATGACTAAACAATGCACTTTTTAATCTATATTTATTTCCCACTAGCAACATAACTTTGTATGATTAGTCATCGTTTACACACACACACACACACACACACTAGAACAACTGGGGCGAAGTGTAACTATCTGTAACAAGAGCCCACTTACCCACAAAATGTAGCTGTTTATAGAGTTCTTTACAAACAGTGCCTAAATCAGCTTTATTTTTATCTCTACTTTCCATTAAGATATAATGCCAAATTCTTGGGACAGTCTATCTTGAATCTCAGGATGCTAATAATTAACATCACTTTCCTTGCATTAGTAAGTTTTACAGGAAATGTGCAGTAATAGCTGCCTCCTTACATTAGATATTGCTATATACAATATTGACACATTTAAGTTCATGAGTTATTATCAAATGAAACATCTTTCATTTTGGGAAAGCATTTTTAAAAAAAGGGAAATATGTACCTTAAAACCCTCTATTTTTAGTTTCCCATCACTACATGGAGGTAGTTACACAAACAGCATCCATTTTAATACTACAAAAATATCAAGCAAGCCGAGACATAAAAGACTCCATAATGTTTATGATAGGGAAGGCCGTTTTAACCTTATTAAAATGTATTTCTATTCTTATTGTTTAATGAAGATATGAGATGCTTATGTACTCCTGGCATAATCACATTAGATACTTTTGAAAATATAAATAGCTCCAATTTAAACTGTCACGTTCCAGTATGGATAGATAGTTTAGTGGTTTGAATTCAGCAAGAGAAAGCTAGAATTGTCGCCACTATCAGAACTCTTGGCTTTTCAACTTGTCACCCACACATACAAAAATATTCAAGTTAATGGTACAGAACAATAATACAACTTCATCCTGTGATGAACAAATTGACTCACATATAATCAGAAAGTAAATGGGTTACAGCTATATGCTTGAGAACATGGTCTTATTTGTCACAATTAGTCTGCTGTTGTGTAAGCAAAGACCTCCATAGTGAAGTAACGAGCTTAGAACACGTCATCATCTGTCCAAATCCTTAACAGGCCCAAACCCGTTTAGCTTTTAGAAGCAGACAAGATGAGGCCTATTCAAATTATATATTCAGGACCATAGCTTTGCTATAACTTTTTTTTTAAAATATACAATTTTAACCAGATGACACTGGTTGACATGATCTTCATTGCTTGCCAGCTGCAGGAAAAATGTAGAGAACACCTCAGACCACTATACCTGGAATTCATTGGCCTGACAAAAGCCTTTGACTCTATTAACAGGGAAGCGTTGTGGAAAATCCTTCTGAAGTATGACTATCCACTGAAATTTGTCACTATTCTTCATCTCCTCCATGATGACATGCAAGTGGTGATCCTCTGTGACTGACTTAACCCAGCTCCTTTTAAAGCTAAGACAGGCATCAATGCTCTTCTCCAACTTCCTTGCTGCAATACTTTATTTGATCAGTGATAAGATCCTGGTAGAAGTACAGCTAATCTACCAAATGGAGAGCAAGCTGTTCAACCTTGGCTGCTTTTGATCCAGAATCAAAACATCGCTGAGTTCAGCCGTGTGAGCTGAAGTATGCTAATGACACTGTACATGTACTCACTCAGAAACAGATCTTCAGGTGATCACCAACGTCTTTGCTAAAGCATATCAGAAAATGGGACTGAAGCTTAACATTCAGAAGACAAAGGCCCTCCAACAGCAAACTCCTGGTGCACAATTCCCAGCACCAGTAATACAGATCCACAATAACCCTCTCGAGAATGTAGTGCACTTCCCACATCTTGGAAGCCACCTCCCACATATGGCTGATATTGACAAAGAAATCCGGTACCAGCTTAAATGTGCAAGCTGAGCTTTTGGTCATCTTTGAAAGAGGATGTTTGAAGATTGTGACATCAGAATCAAAACCAAACTTGTGGTCTATAAAGCCTTTGGGATGCCCACCCTACTGTATAGGACTGAAACATGGACAACATTCAGGAGACATCTTAAGGTGCTGGAGAAGCACCATCAGCGCTGTATGTATATGATTCTCTGAATCAAATGGGATGACAGACATACTAACATCAGCGTCCTCTCACAAGCCAATACGAGCACTGAGGTGATTAATTTTTGTCATCAACTTCACTGGCCAGGCCATGTTGTCTGAATGCCTGATTCTAGACTGCCAAAACTAATCGTCTTCTTTCAACTCAGCCAAGGCAAATCTGCCAGAGGAGGGCAGAAAAAACGCTATAGGGATGCCCTCAAGGCGAATATGAGGAAATGCAACATTGACATCAACTCGTGACAACATATAACCCCGGACTGACAACAATTAAGGAACTCCTTCAGGCAGAGAACTCAGCACTTCGAGAATCAGATGCAACTACATGTAATGGAAAAATGGAAGCAACAGAAAGAGTGTGCTAAGGCCCGAACCAATACCCCAGGTTCACTTGCCCTGCTCAGAAACATATCTGCAACTTGGGAGAGTCTGCAACTCCAGAATAGGACTTATCAGCCATCAACGGACCCACAGATAAATCTAAAATGGACAATCCATGAAAAACAATCATCCTTGACTTTGAGGGATTCCTCATAACAAAATCTCCCTAAAATGAGTTTTAATACTATTTGCTAATTAATCCACTCTTATAAGTAGAATTTTGTACTGTTTAAACTACATCTTCAATAATCTGACATGTACACACATTTTCTTTATTGCATACAAGGGAGGAAGGGAACAACAGAGATGATGTTGCTGTGAGTTCTGAACTTTCTGACACCTGTGAGAAATTAAAGTTTTAAATCTTGACACTGCTATTACATAGGATTTTTTCATACAAGTGGAATGCCAAGTTTCATCACTACATAGCATTTGAATGGGGAAGGCCATGGGAACAGAAAGTGGCCATATTCAGATATGAGGAACAGCCTTCTCTATTGGTTTGGATCATCAAAGTCACAACTAAGCCCTAACAGATTTTCCTTTGTGCCTTTGCAAAGCAAACTTAAACAGATACTGGAAAACCAAAAGTCTGATAGTAAATAATGGGAAGTATATAACCTGGAGATCGGGTTAATGATCATGAATGTTCAAATCACTTCAGCATCATATTTAGACAAGCTAGTGTTTTAAAGACTAAAGGAATGGCCTAGCTGTATTACTGCATTCATTTAATTTATATTACTGCTCTGAACATGTAGAAGGAAAAAAAACAAAAAACCACCGTCTTGCTGAGCAGAAAACTGCCCTAACCAAAAGAAATGAATTAGCTGATTCCTCAAGTGAGATCATGTCTTGACTAGAAAAAAGGTTGAGTGTAGGTAGAGCTTTGCTCACACATTCCAGCTAAACCCAACCTAAACTCAGTCACTTATCCTAGTCAAGACAAAGCCTGAGTGAATAAAGAGGCTTCTCTCTCCAACTCCATTTCCTTAAAGCTCACAACACCCAACCTCTTTTCCTTTACATTGGTCTTAAAATACCAAAGAAACCATTTCAGAACTGTTGTTATAGATAATATTTAAACAGTTTCATGACCTCTTTCTTACATGAAACTCAGAAAAAATGGGGGCAAGGGTAATTACACCAAAGGAAGGCATTATGATCAAAATATCAGCATTTTTCTGACTTGTCTTATTGTCCCATAAAATATTTTGGAAGATGAAAGGAAGTTATATAGTGGTTAGATCACAGAACTGGAAATAAAGAAAGAGTCACCACCACTGCTTTGGCCTTGATCAAGTCACTTTATCCCTCTGAACCTCAGTTTTCCCAATCTCTAAAAAGGAAATACCACCGAAGAATACTGACACTGTCTTCTGGTTGTGCATGTAAAGATACTACAGCAGTGCAAACTACTATTATTAAACATAAGTGCTTATTTTTCCCTTATGTGTTTGGTGTGCAATGAATTGTGCAGAAATAGCTTGTATACAATGGTTATTTACAATGAAAAATAAAAAAAAAAAAAACCTCTTTCCACATGTTTAGTCACCAACACAAGGCTTAATCATGCAGATGCCAAAAGCCCTCAACTTCCAATACATTTAAGAGTTGATGACTCTCACTGGATCCGTCTAAATATGTTTTACAATAATCTCTTCACCAATGTGCATGCTGAACTCATTAATATAAAATAGAAGTTACCATCACACATCAAGGGGAAACTGTTTTTAAAAGATCAGATGATACAGTAGTCCAAAAACCATTTACAATTTTACTCCATTTTATTTATTTTAAAAGGTATGTGATTTTGGAGGTGGAGAGATGTTTCTATACATTAGTCCTCACACTTATTTGAGGGCATCTTCCAACAGAGGAAACAATCATGGCACTAACAATGACTCTAAAGCCAGTCAATCCAAAACAAAGAAATGATAAAAACCAGTGATTGGCTGCCTGAACAAGTTACTTGGGTTACTTGATAACACAAACCCCAACACTATGATCAAAAGCAGCAAGTTATGTCAACGCTGGCTGGCAGCTGAGAGGGGAAGAGAGTAGGAGAAAAAAATTTTTGTAGATGCCTGAAAGATACAATGTTAAATGCCAAGAACAGCATTATAAATGTGATAAAACAGGTAGAATTATTATAAAACAGGGTTCTAACACAAATATTTACTGAAATACAAAAAACCTCATCTTTGAAAAGGGCAAAGGCTCAATTCACAGAAGCAGCATCACAATTAAGAATTACACTTCTACTAGAAATAATATTAATCTCCCTTCCTCCCCCCCACCCCAATAGCAGCAGCAGCAGCTTTCAACAGCGCTTCAGACACTCTGCTCTACTGGAATTCTTAATAACTCTTCCTTTTTAGCACCAACATTACTACATTTTAAGTGCCAAAGTACAAGCAAAGGCCAGAACAAAAGGAGAGCAAAACATCAGCATAGGCGAACTCTATCCCTACATTATCAGAATATGCACTTACAAGCAGACACTATATGTGCAATTAAATACTGCAAGTAGTCAAGGGGCTATATTATACGTACACACACAACATGTAAGCTCAAAGCCATGCAAACAACTTGAGTGTCACAATAGTCACTGCCTTTACAAAGCCATTACAACAGCCCCAGAGCAATTTAAGCCTTGCTAAGATCCTTGGTGAATCAGAAGCACTTATTCTGCAGCACTGAGACCCATTACAGGGATAGCTGGCAGCAAACCCCAAATTTAGGTTGCTTAAGCACCATCCACTATAAAATATTCTTGCAACTTTTATTTATTTATTTATTTTAGAAGATTTGACATCTGCACTATTTAAAGCAGGGTTTTGAAACTCACCCAGAGGTAGCCTTGGGGTCAGAGCAGATACCTCTTGCTGGTCCCATGAAACTCTATTCAGATTTCTCTGAGTTATATACAGCTGAAAATTACCATTTCCCATTTGTCACTTGCACTGTACATCTTAATGTTGGCAGCATGCCAGAACCCCATAACCGTTGCACCAGAGCCCTCCTTTGCCACCTCACTTCAGCATACACTGTACTCGGAACACCAGAGAGCACAGAGTTAGCCTGACATCTGCTGGAATAGTTGCAGCAATGGGAAAGGAGAGTGCAGTCATCCACTGCTACCCCTCTCCTGGGCCATCCCCTTGGATGACCTTGGGTCAGTTGTTCCTCCTCCTTCAGAGGGTGTGATAAGCAGCCCTGGACAAGACTCAAACCACCTCCAGTAGCTGAGGTTACAGGGTGAGAGAAAGCACTCAGCTGGAGCTGCTGCCCTCCCACCTCCTAGACCCAGCAGACCAGCCTCCTCTCTGAGAGCATACCTTAGGGCAGAAGCTTCTCCATTTCCCAGGGCACGGAATGTGAGCCCCTAAAAGCAATACTGTAATACAAATGAATGGGAATCAGGAAAACAGTTCTAGACTAATTCTTCTATTGACTGATATTAATGCCACACACTTAACTTTCATTAAATACACAAAAGACTATATTAAAAAGAATATTTAAGCTTGCAACGTCAAGCACTCAAAAGTTAGAAAATGCAAGAATCCAGGTTGCTCATGCAACCTTACTTTACCCCCTTGTGTATATGCATTATGAGACATAAAATTTAACTAAAAGATCAGATGTTATTTGTGCCACTGGGACGGTGCCTCATTCAGTGAACAGGATGGATGGTGCTCCCTGAATGGGTGGCTATTCAATATTTCTTTTTATACTCTTTCAGTGTCTGACCTCATGCATTACTTACTGCACACAATCCAAACCCAGCACTAAATATGGAATTATTAATTTCCTCATGGGCTTTTCTACCATGCTCATCATAATACAAGTGCTTTGCAAACATTAACTTGTCTTCACAACATCTCTGTGATGTACAGATGAACAATTAAGGTAGAGTGATTAATGCCTAAATTGTTAAATGTCCACTAATTTTGGGTGCCTACTGCCTGACTTTTCAGTGTATTTAGCATTTTATAGCTCTTTATGTTCAGTGCTCCCAATGACTTCAGTTGCAACAGCTCAGGACTTCTGGAAATATGACCCTCGGTGTCTTATACACGCAGAATATGAAAAACACAGAATGGCCATCTTTGAGAAGTTTTGGTTCAAGTGACATGGCCAGAATCATACTGGAACTCTGTGATAGAGGCAGCGACAATAATTCAATTATCTAATGGGGTATTCAATGACCTAAATCACAAGAAGTTGTAGTGAGTCTGCAACACTCCAAGGCAGGTACATCTGATTTAAAATAATAAAAAAAGTTTCCCCCAACCAAACTATCTGGTTTCTGGCCAGGGGGAATGGCACGATAAGGAGGAGAGAAGAGAGTATGAGGACACAGGGTTGAAGATATGTTGCCAATGATCATTAAAAGTGGCTGCAGAGAAAAAAAAACAGACACATAACATGCTGGATGCACTATTAGTGGAAGTCTCCATTGAGGAGTTCGGATTTTTAAAAAGTGTCATACCTAAAGGAACATGAATGTTTTACCTTTCTAAGAAGGTTGAGGACATGAGGGTATGTACTGTGACCCAGTATAGAAGAATGTATCTGCACTGGCAGTGTGGTAGGTACATGAATTATAGAGTGAATATAAATCAAGGCAGCATTATGAGTTTTATTATATCATCTTGATATATTTATAGCCTTTCAGTTGTCGGTTTTTCCTTTATAGTTAGTTTATAGATTCTTTCTATATAATTGAGAAGAAAAATAAGTGTCTTCCTCCATTTCTCCCCTTCATTCCTTTGAACTTAGTTTCCATCATTTTCAATAAGCTTTTTTCTTCTCCATTGTCCTTTATTGTCCTGCTTCTTCCTTCAAACGACTTATTTCCCCACAAAAACAAAAAGTAAGAATGAACTGTGGGTGTGGCTATATATTTTACCTCTCACATAGCTGAACCAGACAACTTTCCATTTTAATTAAAAGGCTCAATTCTGGAAATATTTATTGCACTCAAGTACCTTTGCTAAATTACATTAAGTGTCCTCCCCACCCACGCACAGGGGTATAATTGGGAAAATACCAATACAAACCTTGCTTAAGTGACCCACTCTAAGGTATGCTTCAGCAATACTCCCAGTCCCAATGGTATCAGGATTACAAGACTAGGACATGAAACCAGCTTTCCTACAGGGAAGATAATTTGATAAGACAGCCCTTACAAAAGCTTCCAAGAAGTCATCTCCACAAATTACAAGTTTGTTTGTACTCCCTATCAGTTAATTATATTGGAAATCCATGAATTACATAAATAAGTCAGGGAAGTCAGGATTTAATAAATCTTATCAGAAGCCTCCAGACTTATTGGCCAATAAAGTATTTACACTAAATCCTAGATACCATAAATGATCCTTATTTCTAGGAGTGATAGCATAATTGCATGGAGCACAATCTAGTTCTCTCAATTTTATGGAACATTTTCAAAATACAGTATTTTACTACTTTTAAAAGAATTAAATCCATGCCATACTGCATACTGACTTAAGTCTTATTTCTCCATCGAAAAGTAACTTCACATACCATTCTAGAACAATACTCTAAGGTATCAAAACGCATTTATACACTATCCACATACAATCCCAAGTAAAAAGATCAATAAATGTAATTGTACAAACTACTCTGGAGTCAAGAAGTGCTGTGTCATCAACGACATTAAAAACTGAAATATCTCATATTTTTTAAAGCATGTTGCATCACAAGTTGTTTGAAAGAGATAGCTGTGTGGGCATCTGAGGTGAAGGGTAGAGGAAAGGGGGGAGTAAATTAGGTCAAAGAGATGAAAGGAACAAAAATATTGAAATTTGCCCCATTCCCCTGATTATAAGATCACTGGAGCACAGGCTCCTTTTACCTTAATACAGAGGAAAGTTAAATACAAAAAAAAGACTTGCTTAATAAAGCTGCTTGTAGTACAATTAAGTATTTTTTTAAAGAATCCTAAAATGCCCAAGCGGATCTGAAACATACAGAGAAGAGAGGCTTAAAAGCAAGCAGTGTTTAAAACTAATGAGGCTGGGAAAGCAGCAGTAAGACTGAAGGGTGAGTGGGAGTGGAAAACAAGGCTAAAGAGAAGAAAATAATGGGGAAGTAGGGAATTTCGTGGAGGAGGGAAAGCCATAGGCAGAATGAGAGGAGAAGCAAGCTTGGGAGCCAGCAAAAAGGGAAGGAGGAAAGAGCCTAAGGGAAGGTGGTGGGAGAGGGGCTTGGGAGGGGGATGAAGACGCAAAGGTACATATCGGCCTGAGTTTGGATTAAGTAGCCTATGCTTTCTAGAAGGTTGTGAATTTAAAAAATAAATTTCTGGAAAACTGCTAAGGAATCCCATTCCAATACATCATACTCCTTTCACCAACAATTGATATTTAGGTATATCCACCATCGTTCCTCATAACTAGACACATTATAGTCAGACTTGACAGAAATTTGCTATTATGTTTTTAGTACCTACCAGAAAAGAGAATTCCTATTTTCAATTTTTATTGCCAGTGTTTCTGAAAAATGTCACATGTGACAAATAAAAGTGATGGACTATGTCATATGAAGTGTGCCAACACCAGAATTATTAATCTCCTAGGATGGCAGAATGCTTAAATATAGGTCCTAGAAAAGTAATTTATTTCAGATTTCCCCCCCTTTTATTACAACAGGAAGTGCAAAAATCCTATTTCTGCAGTCTAACAACACTACTGGATCATAAGAGTGCTGGCACCCAGTATTTGCTTTAGTATTTAGTCAAAAACCTTGCAGCTACGTGTGGCCTAAAGAGAAAAATCACTTTATTTTCAGCTACTTTGTCTTTAAACTTTATTCTATATCAAAAGAATTACAAATTGATTAGTCATTGTGAACTGATGTTAAGGCCTTAGTTTTGGACACTTTTGTTAAGAAACAGGTTAAAAATAACTGTAAGTGTATTTAAAATACAAGATCCTTTCTAAGTTTGAGGTTCTATGATAATCTATTACCATGCAGAGAGGCATAAAGCTTTTGTAAACTTTGTTTTCTAAAGATGTTCACTTTCTAAGCCTGAACATCATTCTGGGATGTATTAGCAGGAGCATTGTAAGCAAAACACAAGAAGTAATTTTTCCATTCCACTCAGCATTGATAAGACCTCAACTGGAGTATTACGTCCACTTCCGGGCACTACACTTTGGGAAAGATGTGGACGAACTGGAGAAAGACCAGAGAAGAGCAACAAAAATGATTAAACGTCTAGAAAACATGACCTAAAAGGAAAGATTGAGACAAACCCAGTTTTTTTTTTTTTTTCCAGTCTAAACAACACGGGGGTTGGGGGGGAAGAGGACCAAGAGGAAACAGAATAACATTCTTCAAGTACATAGAAGATTGTTGTAAAGTGGAGGGCAATAAATTGCTTACCTTAACCACTGAGGACAGGACAAGTAGTAATGGGGTTAATGTCTAACCTAAATCTCCCTTACTGCAGTTTAAGAAAAACTTCTTAACTGTCAGGGTAGTTAAGCAGAACAGGTTACCTAAGATGGTTGTGAAATCTCTGTTATTGGAGATTTTTAAGGAGGTTAGACAAACACCTCTCAGGGATGGTCTAGATAATGCTTAGTCCTGCCTCCATGCAAGGGACTGGACTAGATGAGGTCCTCTATTGAGATCCCTTCCAATTCTTCATGTCTATGATTCTGTACATCTAGGAACAGACCTTTTGCCTCCACCCCACCCACTTACATATATCACAAAATATACAAAGTAGAAAACACACAGCTGCAATCTGCCTATCACACCATCCATAATAGGACTATAGATAAGGGAATTGCACAGAATGTGTTTATCATGGGAATCCAGCTTATAAAACCTGCTTACAACAACAAAATCAAGTCTTCAATGTAACAGGTATCTTAAGAAGATTACATTGTTCACTTTTGTATTTTACTTTTGGTTAAAAAAGGAAAGCTATTCAGCAGTTCCAACCACTTAAACTTAGAGCCATTTTAAAAATAAAAGTGTCATTTTAAGAGGCCGCGAAAAGCAGACAGTGATATAGCTATTCTATCTGCACTTTGGATTACACTGTGCTAATTACAACTACATGCAAGACAATTGTCCAGAATACATTATGTACAACCATTTTCCAATGTCAGAGCCAACGGTTATAATATTTCCTCCACCTAGAGTGAAGAGAGATTTAAAGAAAAATGGAACCCAGGTTAGCCCAAATCGGTACAGCATATTTGTATAGTACAGTTTCTTGGCAGGGTTTTTAAATATATGTTAAGTTTGAGCAATTAAGTAATTAGTAGTACTGTGTCTACACCAGCAATACATTGCACTTTTATAGCACCTTTCATTTGAAGAGCTCAAAGCAATTTAAGAGCCCTTAATTAATTAAACCTCACAACATTTAAGTTTCCTGCCTTAGAGAGAGAAATGATTGGCCCATGCAACTCACTTCTCTTTAAAGTTTTTTTTTAAAATATGAATGCTACACTAACATATAACACAACCCTATTTTTGTTGCAAAAACACATGATATGCACCCGTTCACAGTTGGTTCAGACATGAGACCACAGAGGAGTCAAGGTTAGGAGGAATGGGATAAAACATGGGACTACCTTATTTTAAAACAAGCAAAAAGCTTCACATCCACTTGTACCAGAAGTGACCCATTTAAATTGAATTAGTCTATTACACCTATATGCAGATACATTCAGAACTTTGGAAACACTTCTTCTCTTGCCAGCATCATTAAATGTCACCTCCATTTTTGCTAATATAGCATCAGGGGGAGACAGTTTGTAAGCAGCTTCATACCCCATCCTTTATAACTGGAAATTTGAAACATTCACTATCTCTTTCAAGGGACATCTTATAATCACACCAGTTTCTCCACTGGTCCTCTCCTGATACCACCTCCTCAAATGCTTCTCCCTCAATCTAATTATAAAGCCACCACGTGCAGATGCAGCCCCTAAAAAAAATCCTTGGGGTGCAACAAGCCCAGTGCAAGATCCCAGAGTACAGCTACAGTGAAAACTCCTTATGAGTCCTTAGGTACAGCCAGCTTCTAATACCATCTCAGCATGCGACCTGTCCCCAGTCCCCAGGGTGCTACCATCCAGACCCCAATGCAGGGGCCTTCCCCCGGATTCAGTCACCACTCCCAACCACCCCAGGGCATCTGCCTCCAGGCTCCCCACCCAGGTACTGCTACACCCTCCCAGGACAGGGACCCCTCCTCCAGGTGCAGCTGCCCCCCCCCCCAGTGCACGGTCCCCTACCCAGGTGCAGCTACCCGCCCCCCCTTAGTGTAGGGACTCCTCCCCAGGAGCAGCTGCCCCCAAGGCCCCCACCCCAGGGCACTTCCAGGAGCAGTTGCCCCCAGGACCCTCACCCCAGTGCCCCCCCAGCAGCCTCCCCCAGGATCCTCACCCCAGTGCCCCTCGAGCAGCTGCCCCCAATGCCGGGCCCCCACGCCAGGGTGCATTGCGCACAAGGGCCAGCTATTCCCCCACACGAGTGCAGTACTCCAGCAGCCCTTGGGGCAGGGCAACACCGTCGCGGACCCCTCACGCGGCGGGGGAGCGCTGGAACAAGCTCCCCTCCCCTTCGCAGGGCGGCGGGCGATAGCCATAAAGGGAGGTGCACTCCTTACCGCGATGGCGCTAACCCAGCCGGGCGGATAAGGGCGGCGACGGGGCCGGCTCGGTGACGGAGATTCACACACGAGGGAGAACTGACCCCATCACCAGACCCCGCCAGCGGCTCCGGTTCCTCCTACTGCCGCGGCGGGGACAGAGACCCGCCCCTGCCAGTGCCTGCGAACGGCAACGCACAATCCCGCTGACCGACGTCAGCCTTGGCCATTTACAGTGCAGCATCCGCCCCCAGCGCTGCCGCTGTGGTGCACATACCACTTACGCATGAACTCGCCCACTGAGGGGACTCTGGCCAATCGTAACTGGTAGTGTTACTGAATGACGACCCTAATTACCAATAGGAAGTCGGTGGACCGACACACAGAAACCCGCCTCTATGGTCCACCACCAACCAGTGGAATCGCGGCATTACGCTGACAGACGTTTTTCATGTCTAATGACAATCAAGTCCGTACTTGTTCCCGTAGTGATATTATAACCTCTTGCCTCGCGAGCTCTGGCGCTGCGTTCAACTAGAAGGACCAGCTCGCTGGGAGCCCCCTCCCCTATTATCAGCAGCGAGCGTCTCCCCATCCGCCCAAGACTCCGAAAACAGGTCAGGACCGTTTCCTAAAGTACACCGCAGCCCGTGTTCGCCAGCGCAAGGCGTACTGGGAATTGTAGTCTCTTATTTTAGCACGCTCATTGCTTGCCCCCAGGAGCCTTTTTAGCAACTGGCCAGTCGGAGCGCACCGGCCTCCGTAATTCTGCCTACCCTCACCCGCCATCTCGGTTATTTATAGGAGGAAAGGCGTTCTACCGCCGCCTGCCATACAGTCCACAACCCCACCCCTTGCTCTCTGGCCTTCTCGCACTGTCAGTCAGCGCCATACACCCCCTCAACCCAGCCCCTCCTTCCCCATCTCCTACAGTAACTGCAATGCCTCTCCCCAGAATCGCTGGAGTCCTTCCCACACAGCTCGTGCTACTCGCCTACACCCCCAATAGAGCCTTCCCATTCAGACAGCCCCCACACCCCAACATAGCTCCCCCCTGCACAGCTCCCACACAACCTATGCAGCGCCCCCTGCATAGCGCCCATACACCCCATCTAGCCCCCCCTGCATAGTGCCCCCTACATAGATCCCCCCCGTGTATCGTCCCCCCCGCATAGTTCCCACCCACCCCGCATAGCTCCCACACACCTCATGTAGCGCTCCCTGCACAGCTCCCATACACCCCATCTAGCGCCCCCTGCATAGCTCCCCCATACGCCTGTATAGTGCCCCTTACATAGCTCCCACACTCCCATATACGGCGCCCTGCATAGCTCCCCCATACGACTGTATAGTGCCCCCTACATAGATCCTCGCCGTATAGCGTCCCCCCTGCATAGCTCCCACACACCCCGCGTAGCGTCCCCCCTACTTAGCTCCCACACACCCCGTGTAGCGCCCCCTGCATAGCTCCCACACACGCCTGTATAGTGCCCCTGTGTAACTCCCATAACTTCACCCCGGCCCCCCGGAATAGCGCACCCCTCCGTAGCGCCCACAGTCTTCCCATTCGTGCTGTCGCCCCGTCTCCCTTCCCCGAAGCTCGCTGTCGCGGACCCCCTGGACAAAGTGAAGGAGACGAGAGCGAGGCGAGTCAGGACACGCGATCACAAACCCGCCCTCCCCCACCAGTGGGAAGGGAAGAATGAGTCGGTTGGTCCGGCGCGGGATGAGAGTCAGTATAGGAACAACCCTCCCGCGTCTCAACTACTCCATTCCCATCCCCCTGGAAGCGCCGCTTGTGCACCCTCGGCCACTTATTGGCGCGGGATTTTTTTCCCCCCTCCCGAGGAGGGGATGTTTGGGACAACGGCGGTTCCCGCCCCCGCCAGAGGTCACTTCCGGGGCTGACCTAGAGCGAGCGCGCGTGAATCCCGCGTCGTCCTGGGGAAGTTTGGTGACGGCCGCCGCGGCAGTAGTGGTAGGTGCGAGTTAGTCAGTGAAGGCGAGGATGCTGCTTTTCTCTTTTACGCGGGATAAAAGGTGGCCAGGCAAACTTAGCCAAAGGGTCTGGTCCTTCCTAGCCGCTTCGGGTTGGGGGGCTGGCGGCGCCTTGCCTGGTGGGGAGGAGATGAGATTATTCGCTTCTCCCCGCCCCCGGGCGGTCCGGCTGTGGAGTAGCGCGCCCAGGGTCAGGGCTGCGGTGTGTGGCGTGTGGCAGGCCGCGTTCAGTGGGACTTCAGCAGCTGGGCGTTAGTCCTGTCTAACGCCCCATACCACTGTCTGGCTCCCATCCCCCCTTAACGTTGGCGCTCGCGGTGGCTCCCCAGGTTGTGTCTAGAGTGGAAGCTGCACCCCGTTAAGCTGTTTGCCTGCTGTCCTGGCTGAGATTGTGCTGTGTGGGAGTTCATCTAGGTACGGGGACTTGAGGCTAGGTCGACTTGTTCTTGACTTTAGGAAAATCCTGGTCTCAGAACCACATCTGAGACCTCTGTTTCCCTTGTGTGTTCATCTGAGAGATGTAGATCCATGACCACCCAATGGCTAGTGACCCTTTAGAAAACACTGCAAGTGTGTCATGTCACAGAAACCTAGCAGTCTAGGAATCTAGCAACTCAAAGTAATTACTCCATGTTCTGGGATTACTGCTTCTCAAATTTAACAAGGGGATTCACTTTTAGAAACTTGACTACAAGACTAAGGAACATCAGATATGTTAAAACAGAATTTTATTGACTTTGTTGAAATGTATTTGTTAGTTCTGTCCCCAGAATGATTTGGGATGGCAAGCATCTGACTATAGAGCCCTACTCCAAATGAGAAGCCCTACAAAATGTAGCGAGAAGTTAAACTTCACAGCAGTACAGGAAATAGTTGAATGGTCTAGGATGGGGGTTCTCACCACAATTTTTTTGGTGACCTCAAAGTATGGACACCAACTATTGCTCATGGCTGCACTGACACTTTTTTTCCTAAAATATTTTATTATATTTGGAAAAAACTAAATAAATATGCACATACACTTCCAAATCTTTGTAATTTATTTATGTAGGTTTTTTTTTTTTTTTTTTGCAGACTCAATAATAAAAATTGCTGTGAAAAGTTATATTTGTATGTTTGTTAATATCACTTTTTATAGGACACTTAGCTACCTGGCAGGCTGTGAAAAATGATATGTGATATTAAGACACATACGAATATCACATTTTACAGTCTCCCAGGTAACTAGTTAGTATGCTCTGAAAAGTGATGCATGCATGTTTCTTAAGATCACTTTTCTCAGCAAGTCCCAGGACGAATTAAGTCCTGAACGGGAGGATAGGCGTGGAAGGCAGCAGGGGCCTAGGGGATGGGGATAAGGAGATGGATGCTGGGCTGGGGGAGGCAGCGGAAGACAGGGGCGATGGAGGTGCGACTGGAGCTGGGGGAGGCACCCAGGGCGAAAGCCCACTGCTGCACAGCTAGAGCCTGGGGCCAGCATCTGTCACTGCACAGCCAGGGCCAAGGGTCAGTGCCTGGGGCCAACGCCCACCGGGGTCGGCATCTGCTGCTGCATGGCCAAGGCAGGGGATCAGCGCCTGGGGCCAGCGGCCCATGCCACATAGCTAGTGCCCAGGGTCGGCATCCAGTGCCGGGGTTCAGAGCTCATCAGTGTTGAGCACCCGGATTTGGAGCCTGCCAGCATGCGGCTAGGATTCAGAGCCCACTGCCACGTGGCTGGGAACAGGGATCTGCACCTGGGTCTGGCACCCACTGGAGCCTAGCTTCCACACCCGCTGCCAAACAGCCAGAGTGAGGAGTCAGCAGCAGTGGCCAAAGGCGAAGGCTGGGGATCAGTGCCTGGGGCCAGCGACTGCTGCCGCATGCCCAGTGCCTGGGGTCAGTGTCCAGAGCCGGGGATTGGAGCCTGCCACCACGCAGCTGGAGTTTGACACCCACTGCCAGGGATCTGCACCCACTGCCATGCAGCCGGCATCGAGGATCTGCACCTGGGTCTGGGGCCTGCCCTACAGCCAGGGCCAGGGGTTGGTGGCTGTGATCAGTGACCAGGGCTGGGGATCAGCGCCTGCCATCAGCAGCCGGGGCTGGAGGTTGGCATCCAGGGCTAGCACCTGGGGTCAGTGGCTAGGGGTTGTAGTGAGCGGCTGGGGGTCAGCAGCTGCCCCCAGGAGTGGTGCCACACAGCCAGAGCCAGGGATCAGAGGCTGTCGCCGTATGACCAGTGGTTGGAGCCTGAAGCCGTGTGGCCAAAGGCCGGGGCCCTGTGGCCAGAGCTGGGGGTGTCTGTTTGAAACACCGCAGCTGGAGTCAAGTGTTGGTGCCAAAGCCGCATGGTTGGAGTCCTGGTCCATGCAGCCAGGCACCCAAAGTCCCATCACCCGAGCCCCACTTCCCCCCCACCCTGCAGGTCACGAACTCATCTTGCTCCTTCAGCGTTGTGCCCCTCCTGTCTC
Organism: Chelonoidis abingdonii; assembly: GCF_003597395.2. Classification (NCBI taxonomy): domain Eukaryota; kingdom Metazoa; phylum Chordata; order Testudines; family Testudinidae; genus Chelonoidis; species Chelonoidis abingdonii. Next base: position 62,522,939 of record NC_133778.1, read on the forward strand.
CAGAGTCAGTGCAGGGTAGCACTCTCAGGAGCAACAGGGTGGGGGAGAGGGTGATGCTTTGCTCCCCCTCCGGTCACTGCCCGGGAGGCCTGTTGCTGCATGAAAAACCCCTGGTGGCCGCATTTGGGAAACGGTAGTCTAGGAGATAAGAACAAATATAACTTAGATAATATTTTTACTTCACGGTCTAAGAGACACAGACAGGGTTTTCATCTCAAGGCCAAAAGACCAAAAACATCAAGACACTTGATCACGGCCTTTGATAGGCCAAGAGACTACTAACACTTTGATCTTAGCTACTTTCATAGCACTTTTCATCAGTAGATCTCACTTTACAAAGAAGTATCCACATTTTACTGATGGGGAAACTGAAGCACAGAGTGGTGAAGTGACTTGTCTAAGGTCGCTGACCTGGACACTGGCACTGCTGAGAATAGAACCCAGTTTTCTTGTATCCAGTCCAATGCACTGTCTGTACTCTCTCCCATAATCAGGGAAAAGTAATAATGTAAAAAGTTAGGAACAAGTAATTTTGCCCGTGGGCATAAACATTACAAGGATAGATATGCTAGGTAGCTATCTAAGTTATTGTCTTACATAAGTTTTAAGGGGCAAAGAGATTCTCTCATCTGTGAAGTGCTTGGCACAATTTTGGGTGCTATGAATAATGCAGTATAAACTCAGATTTGAAGAATGTGGGCTTTTCATCATCATTGCTTAATTCAGAAATAGTGTCAAAGATCTGGGAATAAGAGGAAGGATTTTTTTAAATAAATGCTTATAAAGAATGTCTATACAATCAATAAAACTAATAATAAATCAATGTACAGGCTAAGAGAAGTATAGGATTACAAATGCAAATTTCTAAGAAAGAAAAGGCAGTCTTTGAAACTACTTTTAATTAACTCCTTAAAACTGCATCTTAAATTGAGTGTTTCTTTAAGGAAATACTTATGAATTTTACCATAGATGTCAACAAGAGCTTTAGTGAAAGCATTTTCTTGTTTGTGCTTGAGGTAGCATCAAAAGGCCACAATCGGGATCAAGATCTCATAGTGGTAGATGCTATAATTAACGCGTAGCAAAACAAGGTCCTTGTCTTGAAAGCTTGCAGCCTAATTTAAAATAAGATGTAACAAGAGAATAAAACATTTGATAGGAAAGGAGGATGAGGGTAAATATTGTTAGACTGCTCTCTTAATAGGCGAGTAAAGAGTACAACCTCATGGTTCCAAATAATGTAATTTTATATCAATGTATCAGTAATCCCCACTTATACTTTGCCTAGCAATTATGGAGTTTCTCCATTGTTCGTTTCTCAGAGCTCGGTGAGTCAGAAGGCCTCTGAATTCTCCCTTCATCTTATTCAGCAAATGAGAAATTAGAGAAATGTTCCAAAATTTGAAAATTCTCTCCCTGTAAATGACCTTTGTTTTATATCCAACAGAACTCAGTTGTCATATTTTCAGACAATAAATGTTTGTTTCTATGAATGCTTCATAAATTACTTTCTAGTCTTTTCTTGCTATTGAATATTCTCAATCATTATACACTGCTCTTATCAGAGGATCTGAAAGTGCTTGATGAAAGTGAGTACCACATGAATTTTACAGATGGCGCAGAGAAATGAAGTGCGACCTCAGTTAACCAGTTATAATTTTAATCGTTTAAACGGTTAACGTTTTACACAATATTTACAACTCTACCAGAAACCATACAAGGAACAGCATCAAGCAGGGGCAAAGAATACTGTTCCAGTCTTAGGGTTGACAGCCTGATACCCACAAAGGAAAAGGGCCAGATACTCTAGGGGATACCTTTTTTTTTTTTTTTTGGCTACTACACTCATGCGCCTGGCACCCTCTCTGAGGCAGCAAGTTTGGAAGTGTCGAGGGTCTTTAGATCCAATCCACAGTTAGTCACTGCTTTTGGGAACTGCCTTTCTCCTTTCCATTGGAGCTGGTTGGCTTCTGAAGCTGACAAATGGTCATTTAATGTTATTACTCATGGCTACTCTATTTAATAATTTCCACTCCTTGCACCTGACCATCCCTCTTTCCCATCCTTATTCAGGGACTCTTCTCACAAGAACCTGTCACAAACAGAATTGGGCTCATTGTTTTGTCTGGGAACCGTAGGGGAGACCTTTCTACCCAGATAATTTCCTTATCACAGAGAAGAAAGGGGAATATCTTGGTCTTATCCCAGACTGAGGAGATTGAGTAAGTACATATGCTGCCTCAGATTTAAGATGGTAATGCTTGCCTCCATTGTATCTCCAGAGGCTCAACACTGTTTTATAGTTCTTGAATTTCAGGACACATACTTCTTCTGCATGCCCTTTACACAGTCCACAGAAAGTACTTAAAATTCATGTTGGGGCCCAATTGCTGCCACTATAAGGTAATGTCATTTGGACTTTCCACAGCATTAAAAGTCTCTATGGGATGCTAATCTCGGAATGAGGGACATCTGTGTCTACCTCTTTCCTGAATGACTGGCTGATCAGTGGGCAATCTCAGCAAGAAATGGCGACAAGCTTGGAATATGCCCTCTTCCTGTTGTCATGTGGCCCTCCTGGTGATTTAAGAAAAATTGTGTCTTATCCCATCACAGATGAAAGTTCATAGGAGCTTTGATTCCAAGTGTGTGGAAATCTATCTTCCTGAAGACAGATTCTTGATGCAGTTGATAGAACTTGGGATACAGTCAAATTCAAGTACAATGGTATGGATGTGCCTGGGACTGTTAGGCAAAATGTCAGCATGTACGTACGAGATTCTGCTTGCCAGACTTAACTTGCAGCGCCTCCAAATCCAGCTCAGATCTGTCTGTTCGCAGAACAAATAACCGTCGTGGTCCTATTTCGTGTGCGGTCAGAACAAAGATGGTGGTGGGAACCCAAGAACATATCTGGTGGAATATTGTTCCTACCCCTTTCTCCATTTACTTGAACCAATTAGTTTAATCATGGATGTTTCAGGGACAGGTGATTGAGCCCACTTGAACCACATACAGATGCAAATGACTTGGTCCCCAGCAGACATGAAACTCCACATCAATGTCCTTGGAAGACTGCATGACCTTTCTAATGGTTCTCCAAAACTACACAGTGCAGATCCCAGTGGACTACATGTCCAGAATGCACTACATAAACAAGCAAGGAGGTGTATGTCTCTGCCTGGAGACTATTGAGCTCTGGACATGGTGCCTCTGACATGGGATAATCCGATGCCTGTTCTACTCTGAGGGGTCAGTAACAACTTAGTGGACTTCCGGAGCAGGCAACTGGTTGCCAATCACAAGTGATTGCTGCAGAGGTCCATAGTAGAGTAGTTATTCCTTTGCAGGAGGATTCTGATAATAGACCTTTTTGCCACTGTTGTCAAGGCCAAGTGCCAGAATCCTATGACCCTTCTACTACAGGAGCTCAGGGTTACTACCATTTATTTTCCTTCTTGTGTGCCTTTTGACCAATTCCCCTGATCCTCAGGGTGATTTCCAAGATCAAATGAGACAGAGCCAAGATCATTCTCGTTACTTTCTACAGGCCATGGCAATTTTGTGAGACAGATCTACTGCACATCCTTTGAACTGCTTATCCAGCTCTCAGATCTGAGCAATGTGGTCTTGCAGCACCATGGCCAGATACTGCATCTAGACCTGAAGTCACTGCAACTGATATTGTGGCTATTGGCTGGTTAAGCACCACGGATAGAGACTGTTAGGTCCGGAAAAACACTTAAGAGCAGGAAAACTTCAATTAGAAAGAAAACTACACCCAGAGCAGACATCAATACCAAAAATCATCAAATACTTATTTAACAGAAGGCTAGCCTTTTGTTCAGCTTGATTTCAGGGTCTGCCTCACAGCAATCTTGGCTTATCATCCTGGTGCAGTTGTGTTCAGTTTTTTCTCACTTGATGACATAGCAGTTTTTCAGAGGACTCTGATTTGCCTGGGACCTCAGCTTAGTCCTCCAGGGGCTCATGGAGCCTCCCTTTGAACCTTGTTCAGAATGCTGCTTACATCATCTTACTCTGAAACTGGTTTTCCTAGTTGCTGTCATTTTAGACCAGGAGTGGGCAAACTTTTTGGCCTGAGGGCCACATCAGGGTTCTGAAACTGTATGGAGGACGAGGTAGGGAAGACTGTGCTTCCCCAAACAGCCTGCCCCCCGCCTCCTATCCACCCCCTCCCACTTCCTGCCTCAGAACCCCCGACCCAGCCAACCCCCAGCCCCCCAGCTCCCTGTCCCCTGACTGCCCGATCTCTATCCACACTCCCGCCCCTGACAGACCCCCTGGGACTCCCATGCCTGTCCAACCACCTCCGTTCCCCTGACTGGTCCCCAGGACTCCCTGCCCCTTATCCAACCCCCACCCTCTTACCATGCCTCTCAGCACCAGGACTTGCAGCAGCACCACCTGGCCAGAGCCAGCCACACTACCGCGCAGTCTAGAGCACCAGGGCAGATTGGCAGCTCTCACAGCCCCACCACCCAGAGTGCTGGCAGCACAGCGAGCTGAGGCTGCAGGGGAGGGGAAACAGCAGGGGGCTAGCCTCCCCGGCCGGGAGCTCAAGGCCCAGGCAGGGCAGTTCCACGGGACTTCGTTTGCCCACCTCTGTTTTAGACAGAAAAGTGAGTGAACTTCAGGTAATCTTATGGCTGAACCTCCCCGTACAACATTCTATAAGGATAAGGTGGTGCTGAATCCTTACTTGAAATTCATCTCCAGTTTGACTTCTGATTCAGTCTACCTATCTTCTTTCCTAAACCACACACAGTACCAAGAGGGAAGCAATTTCACACTAGATGTTCTTAGAGACCGTGCTTTTATAATGTTGACAGAACCAAACTATTCACACAGTTTCCTGCTTCGTTCTTAATGTGGTAGACGAGTCCTAAGGTCAGGTCATCTAATCTTGGAAGATATTGAAATGGATAATACAGTGTATCTCACTTTATTACTGTTGGCTAGTGTGCCTCTCCCACTGAATATCGCTGCAGATCAGGACACAAGCAACATCCTGTGTCTTCTTCAGAAATGTTCCAGTTTCCAAGATCTACAAGGTGGCAACCTGGCATAAATATTATGCCTTGGGCTTGTCCACCAGGTCAGGTGCCAAGTTTGGGAGAGGTGCACTACAATATCTCTTCCACTGATGTAGCTGAGACTCCGCCTCATACCATTTGGAGGGCATACTGCTTGTCAGTCACCAGCAGTGGGAGCAACACTGATTCAGGCTTGAAGACAGTGGTTAACTATGGTTCTTTGAGATGTTGTGGATCCCATGACCTGTACTCCATCTCCACTTTTCAGAGTCCTCTGTTATCATGGGCTTTGAATTGTGAGGGAAGTAAAGGTCAGGATGGCTGTAACTCTCCTTCATGCCCTCACATAGGGGCACAGGGTTCTGGTGCATCCCTGACAGATATTGCTGTTCAGAAGAATCTGATTTCGTGCACACAGAGAGTGGGACCCATGCTGACTAAAACATTTCAGAGACCCATGTTTACTGTAGGGTAAGTAACCATTTCTTCTGTGCTCCATTGTAGATGGTTGTGATTATTTAAAGTTGTGCACTTTGCCTGTAAACTCATCTATTTTTTGTACATCTGTGAAATTCTTAAGCTGCTAGTCTATGATACAAAGCATAAGAGATTTTTTCATTTAGTGTTAGGGTTCATTGTAGGGGGTGGAGGGACTATACGGGTTAGGTAAACTAGAGCTGAGCTGATCTTATACTCCTAATAAGTTTACCTCCAATTTGGGCATATGTGCCCTTTGTTTCAATTTAAACTTTTTGTTAATCCTTGATTTTGGGTTTAGTCTTGTCACGTTTAAGTCACAGGCAAAGGGTAACTAAATGCATCTGATAAATAAAAATATCAAGGTGTTCATTCAACAAGTTATAAATCAGCTTCCTTAGTTAAATGATGAGAAAGCTTGAACTGCAAACCAAGAGTTAATTGTCTAAACTAACAGCTGTTGAGAAAGTAATACAAATCAACATCTATATCATTTATCAGTTAATCATTTCATGATAGGACTATTACTTATTGCTACATATAGCTATAACATGTATTGTATTAGAGTATTCAGTACCCAATTCCTCTTGTTTGTTTCTTGCAGGTTCAACATGTCAAGCACAGTCCAAGAAACTTCTGCAGTTGAAACTTCTTGTTCTGAAGATGCTGATACTAAGCTATCCTTCTTACCTGAAAAACTAAGGGAAAGACTGCTTCCTTTTCAGATGAAAGGCATCTTGTTTGCACTTCAGAGAGGCGGCAGGTAAAATGCTTATATCATGGTATGCTGACAGTAGTAATGCTGTTTTAGAAATCTGTTTCTGGAACAATTACAAAAGGCTTACAGAAACAAGTGACAGTTAAGTTTCTAAAACGTAACTTGCCTTATTTAATATATTCTGTAATGGCTTAAAAACAAATTTTAATTTTCTTAAAGAGTAAGTAGATAGTAATAATGCTGTATTCTTGAGCAACCCTGCAATACCAAACCAGTGTCTATATGAAGGTAAAAATCAGTAAGGACAGAAAGTTTGTTTTATACTTTTACTGAGTTCTCCAAAACTGACTATTTACTCGTTTCTGTAGTTTTTTAGGGTGGGTTTATGGGCATAGCTGAGAGCGTTCAAGAGAAAAACAGCTTGGGCAGTTGAAAGGTAGAGAGATTTTGTTGAATAAGGGCTAGTAACAAATGCATGAGCATTTCACCTGCATTCATTTGGGGTTGGTTTAAGCAGGCTTGTGGTGACTTATGAATTGGTACTTTTCTGTTATGTCTACTATCCTATGCTACAATCTAAATTCTTGTATGTGTAGGGGGAAGTGAGGAATTAAGACTTTGCCTATATTTTTGTAAAATTAACCTTTAAGATATTGTAAATTGGTGAAGGAAAGTCTGGCTGAATTTTCAGATGGGCTACAACAATGGTTCTGAGCAGCTTGAACTGCTCCCCTTCATTTCCATGGAGTATTAACTCTGAAGCATAATTATTGTAATTTAAGAGTCAAATAATTGGTAATGCTCTAGTACTGATCAAAGCATGCGTTAAAGCAGACTGACCATATTATAAGATCTATTTAATCTACTTCAAAAGGATACCTCAGGAAAGGTTGGTGGTGGAGTCTAGGAGATTGCTGTCATTCTATTCATATCTTGAATCATGTCCATGATAATCCATTGTGAGGGAGGTGTTACTGAGGTAGTTGGGGCCAAAGCTATCTAAGGCTATATAGTTTAAAAAGAACACTTTGAATTTTGTCTAGAAGTAAACTCTGAGTCAGGACTGACTATGGTGTAATATGACCGTTAGAGCTATTATGGATCTCTGTGGCTTCTTATTGCCACAGAGATCCATGTGTTATGTATATAATGTGTCAGTGTAACAAGTACATCTGTGGAAAGAATTAGTAGAAAAATACCCCATCCTATTTGCTATGATGACTTACAGTACAGAAGAAAAATGAAAGCTGACAGCTTGGAAGATCACTGGACATTTTTGTGAGATGTTCTGTCCCACATACCCTCAATTAATATGGCAGGCACAGGAATTCCAAGAATTTCAGTGCTCAAAGAAGTGGCATAATTTTTTTTTCTCAGTGAAACAAAGTAACATTCTGAACTTAGTGTTGCAGCATGTTTTGTTAAAAATTTTTTTACTCAGGGGCTTTTTTACCATTCAATCTCACTTTAAATCTTAAACAGAACAGCACAAACATAGTAGTGCCTTAAGTTCTAAGGGGTGCTTAGAAACCATTTAGTTTTTTGTGGAGGAGAAGGTATGTGCTTTCTCCCCTAATCCCCATTTTTAGTCTTTGTCCTCAAAGTTTACCATGACATGGAACCTTTGCTTGGGTCAAGCTCCCTCAGAAATTCTTCATCTTAACACTGTGCATCTGGCCAAATAGATTTAGGCCAGACAGCAAGGAGGAAGGACAGCCCAGTAGTTAGGGTGCTAGCCTGGTACTTGAGAGATCCAGGCACAGTTTTCTGCTCTACCACAGACTTCCTGTGTCCTTCCTTAAGCAAGCCACTTGAGGTAAGGATACATTGCAATGTAAGCCTGGGTCTTTGGGACTCAAATGCTCAGGCTCAGTGTTTCTATGACCAGGCTTGAACGTTCACACTGAATATTGACCCTAGGTTTGGAATTTCTGGACCTTGGTCTCTGACCCTTTCTCACGTGTCCACATTGCACTACACAGACTCGAGTCAAACCAACCTATCTTAGGCTTCCTATTGCTCTTCCCAGCTGCAGCCTCTCTAGCCCTTTGTTTGTGGTGCACTGTGGGAAAACTTGACTGTGCATCCCTGGCACTTTACTAGAAGTTGTCTCATCTTTCCAAGCTGTATTTTGGGTCTGGATGCTCATGGCTGCCAGAGCTAGCAACATGGAGAAGTCACTGTTGAATAACTTGTCCTGCTTAGGCTTCATTCCCATGCCTTGAAATGGCAGATCATCCATGAGATGCTGCTGAATGTTTCAGTGACCTTTTCGAACCGATCAAAAGCACCCGGAGGAGGAGGAGAACAATACAGACATAGCAGACTCCAACTGGATAATGCTGCTCTGGCTGTCCGTATAGCCGCTAATCGGCCTTATGTAGACCGGCACTTCTGGAGCAGGACTACAATCACAGACTGATGGCGTCACATAGGTATGTGTATGTGGTACGAGAGCAGTGGGTCCAGAACTTCTGCATGAACAAAGCCATTTTTCTGGAGGTCTGTGAGTGGCTTGCCCTGATCTTGCAACGTCAGGACATATGCATGCGGGTGGCCAGGCTGAACCAGAAGTGGGTTGCTATGACATCTAGAAGCTGGCCATGCATGACTGCTACAGGCCCATTACCAACCAGTTTGATGTTGGCAAGCCAACTCTGGGGGCTGCAGCGGTTTGAGGTGATCAGCAGTGTGATTTACTCAAAAAGGTGATGAGCATAAACAATGTCCTTGAAGTAATTGCCAGTTTTGAAAGAATGGGGTTTCACAACTGTGCCGGGTTCATTGCAGTCTCTGGTCAGCCACAGAGGCCGATTTATGGACACCAACATGTGCTGCACAGGAAAAGTTCACGATGCCAGTGTTTTCTACCGATCAGGAGTCTGCCTTCATGGACAGGCCAGGATGCTAGTCCCATCAAATGACACTATCATAGATGTTACTCTAGGAAACCACACATAATTCATTTTGCCTTGGCTTACAAAACCATATCCTGATCTCAGAGGCCCTGGCAAAAGACAATTTAACTATACCCTCAGTAGGTATAGAATGGTGGCTGTGCATTTAGCAAATTGAAATCCGTTCTGGTGTGGTTTGCAGAAACATTTGGATTCCCATGTCGTCAATGCTGTCCACGTTATTGTGGCTAGCTGTGCTCTTCACAGTCTTTGTAAAGCCGAAGAAAAGTCATTTGCACTTCAGTGGACCTGTGACAGCAGTGGTTTGCTGAACCGGTACAGTCAGACAGAAAGTACACATGTCACAAATGGAGCAGGATGCACCATCTGCAACAGAAATCCAGGATTCTTTGTGTGCCTACATTATGGACTAGCGTGGACCAATGGAAGAGGGAGACGAGTATGTTTATGAATGTATTTGTATAGCATTGTCAGTAATAAATGATGTGCTATTGCTGTATTCTCTGAGTGGGTTGGGGATGTGATTATCGTAAATTTTTACTTATGAATGAAATGACTGCCTGGGCAGTGGAGGGAAATGGAGGTTTGTGTGTTATGAACTGGATTTTCGTTATGGATTCATCTCAAAAGATGTATTGAAAAATTGTTTCAATACAACTTCCCAAGTATGCCTTCTCATGTCCATCATTATTCTTTGCGATACACACACACACACGATGTGAAGCAGTGATTGTAATAAATGTTCTTAATGAAACAAAATCCTTTATTTGTTAACATGTCTGTATTACAGAAAAAACAGTATTAAAGAATTGACAGGCAGGCCAGCGGCCATGAAAACACCAAAACCAAAAATAAAATAAAGTGCATAACAAACATTGAACAGTACAAAATAATTAAAGCAGTGAAAACAAATAATACCCCTACTACTTCCTCTCCTCCCCTCCCGTTATCTTTCCTTCTTTGCAATGTTTTTTGCATGCAATTGGTGCTGCTGCGGTGGAGAACTGCAGGTACACTTGCCCTTGCCAACTAGCATTCACTCCTGGTTGTGTAGGTCATCCAACCATGATATTGTCCAATGCGTTCCTGGTCTGCAGGAGATGGTACTGTGGAGGGCTCAGGATGTAGTTCATATGGAGCAGGAGTCTAGCCTCTTGTTGCCATTAATGTAAGCAGCCTCTCAAACAGGTCTTTTTGCTGCACTCTATCTTCCCCCTGCAAGTAATTTCTCTGCTCCAGAATCCGCACAGGAAGTCTCTCATCATATTCTGCAGCCTCTGTGCCTTTCCACTTGCTGTGAATCCTTCTCTCTTTGGTAGCTACTTGTTGGCCATGTCCAGGATGTCCATTGTAAGGTCATCATGGACATGCTTCCTCTTTGATTACTCCATAATAGTGTGAAACTCAGGCTCCTGTTGGACTGCTGAGGTGAAGGAGTCTGAAGACAGACAGACAATACATCAACGACTCAGTGCTTCAAAAAAGGTTCAGTATAGCATCAGAAAAAGTGCTTTTGGAATCTCAAGGTCCAAAAGAGATATTTTGTGAAACTCAGCCTCAGTATAGTCTCAGAGCAACAGCTAAGTTCCCAGATGCTCCATGGACACAGATGAAAGTTAACCAGAGTGTAAAGTGAGCAAACATAATGGTAAGCTGAAATTTACAAATAACACATGTTCAAAAATTGCAGACCATTTTAGCCTGGTGAGGGAGGTGTCATAAGTAGATAGGTAAGGTAAGGGTTAATTTTCTTTTACTGTAAAGGGTTTACAAAGGGAACCAAACACCTGACCAGAGGACCAATCAGGAAACCGGATTTTTCAAAAGTAAGGGGGGGAACCTCTGGAGGTTTTTGGCTTTTGTTCTGGGTCTTTTGTTTCTCCCGGCTATGGAGGAAACAGTTTTCCTGCTAATTCCTATTTCTTTCTAACATTCTCCTACAAAGAGTGAGTACAAAGGCAACAAGGCAAATAGGCTGTGATATGCTTTGTGTTGTATTTACATGTGTGTTGTACTGTGCTGGACTGGTTTAATTGGGCTATCTTTTAAATCAGACGGTTTATTCATATTTTCTTATAAGCAAGAGCCTGTATTGAGTTTCTTAATGCAGTATTATTGTTCTGTATTTTCTTTCTTTTTTATATAAAGTTTTCTTTTTAAAACCTGGTTGAGGTTTTTGGTTTTTCTCTGGTGAGGCTACAGGAAAGGGGAGTAGAAAATCTCTTTATATTAGCTTTACTAGATTTGAAGGCATCGCCTCAGGGGGAGGGTGATTTCCCTCTTTGTTTTGCCTTCAAGGAGTTAAGTACTGCATCGCCCAGGCTCACCCAGGGAGGGAAGCGGGGGGAGCAGATAACGAGGAGACAAGGGGGAGGAACTTGTTTTCCCGTTTGAGATAGGGAGACCCAGGGGTCTGGGTCTTGGGGGTCCTCCCAGGGAAAGTGGGGGAGGCCAGAGAGGGGGTTCCCCCCAAGGAATTTGGGGAACCCAGGCTGATAAGAGCCTAAATCTTATCTGGTGGCAGCGAAGTAAGATCCAAGCTGGGTATAAGCTTGGGGGAGGTTCCCAGTAAACACTCAGATGTTGAACTCTAAGTCCAGATCTGAGACAGACGTTTACCACAGGAGGACAGTTGCCATAGCTTACTACTTATGGTTTCTCAGTCCTTTCAGGCATTTCACATTCTGGAGGATGTTACAATTCTGGAGGTTCCTGAATGGCGAAGGTTCCAAGCTACTAGCATGAAGCCAGCCATGTATGTCAACAGGGTTTTCAAGCTAATGGCTATTGAGCAGCACATCTATGAGTGTGATGGGCTGGAAAATACGCAGTTCTCTGAAATGTGACTACTCATCTGGTGTTGCTACTATGGGAAGAGTTTGCAGCTATCCACACCTGGGATTGGGTCAAAATTCATCAGGGAATCAACAGGATGTTGTACTAGCATCCTTATGGATTAGAGACTCCCTGAAAGCTGCTGAAAACTCTGCATTTGTGCAGTTGCCTGGGTACAGCTAACTTATGTTACCGCCTGCTCAGATTCCATCTGCCTATAGACTACATGCAAATTCATGACAACACTGACTCTCAGAAAACTGCATAGTGAGTACCCCTGCTTCCCTAGCACAATTCTGGATTGCATACACCCCACCCTCTGTATTTCAGGCAATGATTTAGTCACCCATACACTATATTTTCCCCCTCCCCCAATACAGTTTACAGCAGGGTTGTTAACAGTTTGGCAGACTTATACAGTGCACCATACTAAAAGGGAAGGCAAATTAATGATCTGAATTGAAACACCCCAGCACATTCTTGTAAGAATGTGCAAGGACACCTCTACCTCGATATAATGCAACCTGATATAACACAAATTCGGATATAACAGGGTAAAGCAGTGCTCCGGGGGGCGGGGCTGCGCAGTCCGGTTGATCAAAGCAAGTTCGATATAATGCGGTTTCACCTATAACGCGGTAAGATTTTTTTGGCTCCTAAGGACAGCGTTATATCGAGATAGAGGTGTATCTAATAAAAATTTTCACTGTAAATCTTGTTTAACTGTGCTTCCTGGTATATTTTGAATTCCACATAGTGTTTGCAGGGGTGGGAGCAATGCCAAGGCGTTGGCATGCATTCCACCGTTAGGGGATAAACACTGCTACCCGCAGCTTGTAATAATAGCATAGGGTCAGAAGCTGGAAATCCCTCCCATTTTTATATCAATAACAAACATGGAATCAGACACTTACCAGGCTGTTTTTGCCCTTTCCATTTCTGCTGCCCTTTTCTTGGTGGGCTGCTCCTCTAGGGTTTAAACAGCTCCTCCGAGTATGGATCCAGAATGTGCTGCAGCTGTTAGAATCAGGGGTCAGGACATCACTATCTCCACTGATCAGACTGTCATGAACCTCTGGGGGCTCAAAGCAGTGCTCAGCACCCAATAAAGGGTCTCGTAAAAGAGGCAGAATGATGGGGAGTTTCCTGAGGTGCAGTTTTGATCCCTGGCTTTCTGATAGTCACTCAAGCTGCTTAATCTGCTCCTTGCACTGGTCAAGGATCTGTTTAATCCCCAATGCTTGCTAGCTTGTCCGCTATTTCTTGAGTACACCTGATTATTTCTGGTACTCTTACCGAAGTTGAATGTCTTGCTTGTCTTGCACCAGAGATTTATAAGAATCTGACTATGGTCCTGTGACCAGACAGCGGCATTCTTGGCAAAGGACATCTTCCTGGTGGCCTTAGCTAATGCAGGAGACCATTCCCTCTGTTGACGGTGCATGAAAACGCCGCCAGAATAAAATGGAAGAGTTAAATGCCAAGCAGCTGTACCTGAACCCAGGTGGGTTGCTTCCATTTCCTGGGAGTCATTTGTCTAGCCTTGGAATCGAAAGGCCAAGAAACACTTTAGGATAGTATGGCGGACTCTCCAAATACAAGTCTTAGGACCCGGGCCTGAGCTGCATCCATAATGCAACATGATGCCATTTAGACTCAAGTGCCAGTGGAACTTGGGCTCAGACCCACCTTCCTTGGTAGAACTTAGAGCCTGGACCCTGAGGGCTTTTGAGCCTGAGTTAGGCAGATTTGGCTGTAAACGGAAAGGGGATTTGGGCTTGAGCCTGGGCTTACATTGCAGTGTAGATATATCCTTGATATCTCTGTTTCTCAGTTCCCCAACTGTAAAATGAGGACAATTAGTAGTACTTCCCTACTTCACAATGTTATTGTGAGGATAATCACATTAAAAAATCATGAGGCGCTCAGACTACAGTAGGTGGGCTCTATAAATGCCTTCCATAGGCATTTGAGATCTGTAATTGCATTTCTTCATAATAGGGCTGTGCATTCACTAGCTAAGAAGGCAATTTCACTTAAATGGATTTCTAATAACCTTGAAGTAAAATGGTGTTCAAAATTACAAAACGTCTGATTAATCATACTTGCTTCTTTTTTCCCCTCAGTGCATTATGTAATTCTGTTTAATGTTAATTAGAGTTACTTGTGTATATTTGAGGGAAGCATAAGCTCTTTGGAATCTTATACTGAATGTGATGCATAGTCGCCTCAAGGAAACTTTAAAATTCTTCTCACCTTATTTTTTATTAATCAGCTAACTGTCTTCCCCATTTTTTTTTCTTTTAGATGCAGTATTTGCCTAGACTGTATATCTAACGTTCTTCTGATTTATTGGAGTAGGTTCTTCTTTTAAACACAGATATAATATTGTAGGTAATATAATGTAGGATGTATGGGGTGGGTGTTTTCTCAGCCTAACTTTAATCGGTAGAAATCAGTATGCTGACAAATACAGTATTGTTTGGGGTGTGAGAGAGAGGATATGCTCTGTGATGTAGTGAAAGTGAAGTAAACTCTTAAGGTAGAGCAATCTGAGGTGATGTAAAATCCATAGATTGCTGAGAGAGACTGGCATCCAGTCAGGAAGCAAGACTATCTACAACTATTTTCCTTCCCTTCAACTGAAACGTGCAACCCTTTATGAACTATTCTCTACTGGAGCTTGTGCTTAATTTATTCCCACTGCTACTTTTAATTTCAAAATGTATAATAGAAAAGAAGGAGCATTTCAGAATTAAGAATGAAAGCAAATTAATACCATACAGAATATCAGTGGTAGTTTGTGTGCTGTGCAAAAATCAAATAGGCTGAAGTACTTCTGTTTTGTCACATCAGTTAGAATGCTGGGAACCATAGTAGTAGAAAAAAGGGTTTGGGGTTTTTTTTGTTGTTGGGTTTTTTTTTTCTGAATAGCCAAAATGAGGTAAGGAAGAATGTTGCAAAGGAGGAATGATTCAATATTGTTTTATATAATATACTCAGTATGGTGGTTTGCAAGTATAAAGATTGGGAAGAAAAACAAACTTTGTATTACTAAAAATGCAATCTTAATCTTGTGTGGGTGGATCTGTATTTTACAGATACTCAGACTGAATTCTTAAATCTGAGTTTTCTATCGGTTAATGTAAATAAATTATTTGACTTTAAAAAGCCATTTTTGGCCACTTGAACACCATCAGATGAAAGCTACCACTTCTTAAACTGAATGTTTTTTTCTCTCTTTTTATTAAATCAAAATATACCCAACTCTTTAAAAAAAAAATTCTTTAACTTTGCAAATTCTGCGCAAAGAATGGGTGAGCTACTCAGCTTTACAAAATTTATTGCAATTCAGGCTTACTGCAATAAAGGAAAACCAAGTTTTCCTTTATGATGAGAGTATTGGTGGGGTGAGGGAGAGGCTTGAAACAAACACATGATTTAAAGTGAGTCTCCAATATGAGAGAAATTTGATAGATAATTTGCTGTTGGCATCACTCTAGAAGCTTCAGGTAAAGATGGAAGGTTTTTAAGGTGGGAAAAGGATCTATACAGTGCACTATGGAGTTGCTCAGTCTTCAGGACTTCACAGGAAACTGGGAATCCATGAATAGAGCCTCTCAACAGTATATATTTCTGTTTATTGTGAAGGTATTTCAGATGCTGAGATTGAGTCATCATGTTTACTGGGCCCCAGAACAGCAAAATGTAGTAGTCTGTTATAACTGGCAGGCATGAAGCACTCAGGCTAAGAATTGTCCTTGTAACATCTTTCTCTTTTGGAAGTCTTGCTACTCAAGGCTCATACCCTGCTTCTGTTACCAAACTAAACTCTCACTTTCCTTTTTCCATTTAGCACTGACTGGAGAGAGTCTGTTTTTAGCTCCCTCAGGGATGCCTCCTTACTTCTCAGTTTGCTTAAGTCAGTCTTAAAAATAAAATAACTCTATAACTTCATGAGCCTGAAGGCCAAGAATATAAACTTTAGAATGTTTTTTTTTTTTTGTTTAAATATTTACCAAGAAGTATTGAGCAGAGCTTTGACAGGCTTTTACAGGTTAAATACAGATTTATAATTAGCTGTAAATCAATGGACCACACTTGTAGTCTATTTAATTTAAATGTATGCAAGTAATGCAGCCACAGCCTAGGTATGTCTACACCTACTCTATTTATTTTCAAAAAGAGGATCTGAGGCACTTCCATTTATGTCTGAAGTCCAAACAAAAATAAACTAAATTCCTACAGTTCTTTGATTCCCTGTCTCTCCAAAGATATTTCCAAATACACCTGATAACATGCAGCAGAGCAGGTATGAGACTAAGCTTTCTCTATAGAAAAATGCCTGCCTACATGGATATTTGCAACTGGTTACAACACATTTGTGGCCCAACGATCCTCTCACACTGTTTTTATTTTTTATGGCCTGTATAGAAAATATTACAGCCATATTAAGAGAACTGTAGTGTAGTCCTATATCCTTTGTGTTGGCTGGTGATGAGCAGCTAATGAAGCTTAGCCTCACTTACTATATCTGTTGGAGAGAAGGAGAAAAACACGTTAGCTAGCACTTAGTAAAAAGTCTAGTGTAGACAAGACAGTACATTCTGTTGTGTACTAACCTGGGTGAGGAAAAGCTTAGACTTTTACCAGTTTAGCTCATGTTAAAGGCAGCGTGCTGTGTAAATTAGACTTTAAAGATGTTATGTAGCATGTGTTAGCCAACGCGTTCTAGCATCGCACATTTAATCCTAGCCTAGGCAAGGCCATAGAGTACATCTGTGCTAGGAAAGGAAGTGTTTTTACCTTACCGTATGTTAGCTAACATGAGATGAAATCCTAATGAAAACAAGGCAATTTGTAGCTTTCACATGTGTTAGCAGGTTGAGTTAAACATTGGGAGGTAAGCTTGACAAGCTAACTTGTTAAAACTACAACTTCCCTTGTCTACACTGTTTTTTTTTAAATATACCTTTCTCCTAGTGTAGGTGTGGCACTGCACCCCATATTCTTCATAGTGATATGATATGATTATGGCTTAATTAAGGTGCATTTTATACAAGATAAGTCATATGAGGTATCATTGAGAAAGTTATGATTTGATGAATATGATCATCCTATTTGTATGAATATATCATTTTTGTATCTGAAGTTATGAATATTGACTATGTATCTCTGTTTCAAATGTAGTTACACCTGAGGGTATGGCTACACTTGGGAATGTGCAGCGCTGGGAGTTACAGCTGTGGTCGTACAGCTGTGTAGGAACAGCGCTGCAGTGTGGCCACACTGACAGCTACCAGCGCTGCAGTGTGGCCACATTTGCAGCATTTGCAGCGCTGTTGGGAGTGGTGCATTGTGGGCAGCTATCCCAGCGTTCAAGTGGCTTGCAATGTGCTTTTCAAAAGGGGGGGATGGGGTGGGAGTGTGACAGGGGAGCGTCGGGGAGACAGAGAGAGCAGATTTTTGGAGCAAACACTGGTGAGCTCCCTGCCTTGCAAGTTCAAAAGCGGGGGTGGGGTGGAGTGTGATAGGGAGCATCGGGGAGACAGAGAGAGTGGATTTTTGGAGCAGACACTGTGAGCTCCTGTCTTGCAAATTCTGGCCATTTCCCCACCCCTCTCTCCAATCACTCTTAATGTAAAAGGCTTCAGACCAGATAAGCAGCTTCTTCGACGGACTCCCTCCCCCCGCCATGCTGTTTGTCTCCTCAAGCAAACAGCTTGCTGAACATTCCAAAGCCTCGGCTCGGCTCGCTCGCTGGAGCAAAGAGCAGCTGTGTTTGGTAGCTCTGGGGAGTACCTTCTGGTTTGTTGTAGACAGGAATTCTGGGATACCTCGTAATACCCTGGAGGCCAATAACAGCGCTGGTGAGTGTCCACACCTGATGAGCAGTGCTGCATCACCAGCGCTGGATTCGCTACACCCGTAACAGACCAAGAGTACAGCCAGCGCTGCAGCCAGGGAGTTGCAGCGCTGGCTGAGCTTAGTAAGTGTGGACACCGAGTAAGTTGCAGCGCTGTAACCCCCTCACCAGCGCTGCAACTTGAAAGTGTAGCCAAGCCCTGAGTAACACCCACTAGACAAGATGCTTTCAATCTAAATAGCTGGGGGGCAGATGGCCTGTTCAGGGTAATGAGCCATTAGAAAGAACAATAGACCTTAGGAGAAGCTTATCTCCCACCTGGTGAGCCTGTGTGAGCCTTACTTTACAGGCTATGTCTCTAGAAGGACATGTGACCAGATCACATGTCTCTGGATTCCATCTTGAGATGTCAGTATTTTTCCACAAACCAGTCTGGAAACCAAGCTTTGAAACAAAGGGTTCCCACCATATGCTAAAGCTATATAAGGCAGAGACTGACTGACATCATCTGTGGTTCTTCACTCCCCACACAAGAAGACTTCTGGAAACACCTGAGTAACAAAGACTGAACTGGGGGAAGTGCTGGACCCAGGCTAAAGGGATTTCTAGCCTGTGTATGAAAGACCTGGGGATTCCGACCTACAAAGCAAGTGCAGCTTGTGCCTTAAGAATCTACAAGTGTATTTGTATCATCAATTAGGGTGAGAGATTGGATATGAATAGCAGATTATCTAATATATTAAGCTTAGTTTGCGTTTTGTTTATTTGCTAGGTAATCTGCTTTGATCTGTTTGCTATCCCTTATAAACACTTCAAATCTTTCTTTTGTAGTTAATACAGTCAAACCTCGCAATAACGCACCCCGCTATAATGCGAAATCGCATATAACGCAATCATAGGTTGCCTCCCCTTTAAGGCATAACACAGTACTGTATCGGTGGTCCCAAACACCATGGCAGGGGAGAGAAGCTGCAGCCCCGCGCCTGCCGGGACAGAGAACTCCGAGGCTGCGGGCGCTGGTGCTCTCTGTCCCCAGCAGGCGCAGGGCCGCAGCTTCTCTCCGGCTTCTCCATGGCTGTGGGCGCCGGTGCTCTCTGTCCCTGGCAGGCGCGGGGCCACGGCTTCTCTCCGGCTTCAAGAGGAGTCGCGGCTCCCCGCCTGCCGGGGATAGAGATCTCCGGGGCTGCGGGCGCCGGTGCGCTCTGTCCCCGGCAGGTGCGGGGCTGCGTCTTCGCTCCGGCTTCGAGAGGAGCCGCAGCCCTCCACCTGCCGGGGACAGAGAGCACTGGTGCCCGCAGCCCCGGTTCTCTGTCCCCGGCAGGCAGGGGCCGTGGCTCCTCTCCCCTGCTGGGCACTAAGCACAAAGGGCATTAGGCACACATCAATGCACGGCGTTGGGGACCACTGACAAACTGACTGGTTTGAAACTGCTATACCGCGACCCCGCATTTAGCACAATGGAAGTTTTTGGACCCTAAACATCGCGTTATAGTGGGGTTTCACTGTACATTTATTTTATGTTTTAATCTAAGCCAGTGCATTTGGAGTGAAGTGCCTGGAAAGCTTAGCTCAAGGCACTGGGGCTGTTGCATATTCCTCTCCTCATTGGCTGGGGAGAGTGAACTCTATGAGCTTACACTGTACAGTTTGCTGTGCAGCACAAGATGGTATAATTTTGGGTTTATACTCCGGGGGGGTACATGCTTGGGGAGCTGGGAGTTGCCTTGGCTGTAGCCTTTCTATGCAGGGTTTGGTCAGAGAGCCTGCATGTAACTGCAGCTGGATGTGTCCCTACTTGCGTGAATGTTGTGTGGAAGTGTAGGACCAGGAGCAAGTCTGCAGCTTGCCACCACAGCACAATGAGAGAGGGAGCCCAGGATGGTGAGTCAGAGGGGTCAGTGGTACCCCAGTTCCAGGTGGCACTCTGGGGTGAACCTGTCACAGTAGGCATGATCTCCATCTGTTGGAAGTATATAGGATAGCTAAGAGCTGTAACTGCTGACTGAATGCCTATTCAGTCCCCTTTGCTGCTGCTAAAACTTTAGATTGAGTAGGAGTATTCCAGGAGCAATGCAAGGGACTTTGTGTAGGACAACTGAGGGAGGGGGAGTGAGGAGCTGGCCAGCCTGTAATTCAGAGTTTGGGGTCCGTGACCTCATGAGGACAAACAAAAAGTTGAAGGGGGTTGATTATTCAGCAACAGCAAGGGAGCAGTGGTGGGAGTTGTGGCAAAGGAGCTATTGTGCGTGTGTGGGAGGGCAGTGTTTCAGGCTGGACACATGTATTTGTTATGAGGAGGGGAAGATATCCTTATTTGTTAGCTGTTTATTTGGGAGATCAGAAGTTACTTGGTGGGAGATGTGATTTTTTTGGGGGAAGGGGTGAGAAGGAATGGGTAGGGTGGATGGAGTATCTAATTTTGAGCCCCAACACTTAGCTTGGGTACTGGCTGCTCCTTTCAGAATTATCATAGTCCTTTTACTAATTATTCCTTTAAGTAAATAAACAAATTAGAAGTCATAGTAGAATTCATATATAGATAGAGTTTATATACACAATTGCTTTGTTTCCTGGCTAAGAATATATTAATGCATCCCAGCTATAAGCAAAGATTAAATGGTTTTTCATTCACAGGCACACTTTTTCCCCAGATGCACTTAGGAAGAATGAACTCTCATCTCTTGGATGCATTCTTTTGAAACAGAATCTTTAGAAACCCTTACAAATATTAGTCCTGCATATGGAATTCCCACTGAAGCCAGTGGGGATACCTGCAAGTCTTTTCTGTGTAGATTGGACCTATTACTGTTTTCCTTACCTAGTACAATCACCCAGGTACACTAACTTTCTTTGAAATTAGAGAGTCTCAATGCTAATGGCAAGAGGGGTGAAAACATTATCTAAGTAGCTCTGTTTGCTGGCAGATTCCTTGCATTGAAGTGCTTGCTGTCTCACGTAGATGTCTGGTTTACTGTATTTTGTAGAAACATCCAGAGATCCCAACTGAGATTGGGACCAGATTGTGATAGACACTGTACAAATGCATAGTGAGAGAAAAGTACACAGCAGTTAAACACCCAAGGCTGGTCCAGGTCAGCTGACTTGTGCTTGTTTGCAGCCTGTAGATTGTAGATTAGATGTTTGGGCTTGGGCTGGAGCCTGAGCTCTGGGACCCCAGATCCCGGGCTCCAAGCCAGCCCTGAATATCTACATTACAATTGTATAGCCCGATGAGCCCAAGTCAGTTATCCTGGACCAGTTGTGGCCATGCTGCCGGTCTTTTATTTCAGTTTAGACATACCCAGAGAAGCTAAATGACTTGTCTGAGGTTACACATCAAGCCAGTGGCAGAGAAGAGAAGAGAAATTAGTCTCCCAACCCACTGCTCTATGCAGTAGACCACATTGTCTCAGGTATTTTAAGTGTGCTAAATGATGGTTGGAACACAACAAAGTTGTTGTAAGTAGGTGCTCCAACACTGCTGCAAGTATAGACAGGATCTTAAACTAAATAAGCGCTACAGAAAATGAGAACTTCCTGTTTTTCATCCCCAATAAAGAAGGGAGCATGAGAGGTTAACATTGAGACACTCTCTAATTACAAAAAAAATTTAGTGTACCTGACTGATCTTGCTAAGTAAGGAAACTCAGTAGCAGGTCCAGTCTACGCAGAGAAAGTGTGCAAGTATTCCCATTGACTTAAGTGGGAATTCCACATGTAGAACTAGGTCTGCTATTTGTAAGGGTTTCTAAAGATTCTTCCTCAACAGAATGAACTCAAGAGATCTGGATCAACTGCATCTATGGGGTAAGTGTGTCTATGGATAAGAACCCATTTGATTTTTCCTTATAGCTTAGATGCATTGATATATTCTTGGCCAGGAAGCAAAGCATATGTATACACAAACTCTGTCTCTGTGAATCACATTAGGATGTCTAATTTTGGTTTGTTTATTTAGTCAAACTAGGATTCACTTTTAATCACAGAAATCAGTTTGATTTTAAAGAAATTCAACAAAGTGGTTTCCTCCAAAGCCCTGTTCTCTAGACAGTGAGCTGTCATCAAGCTTGGAAGACTTGTAGGGTCTTCCAGCCCCGTACAAAAATTTTTAAATATTGCAGCTTCCTAAAGGTATATCTTCATTGTGCATTTTATGAAGAACTGATTCTTGCCTCTTTGCTCTGGGGTTTTGTCAGCACTCTGGCCAGTCACTAGTCAGAATGCTTGGGACAGGGAACAGTTCGTAGCTCTATCAGTGTCCCAGAAAGTTTGATGGAAGTGAGAAGGATGAGTTGAACAAGCTGAGCAAGGGCTTAATTTCAGTTTTCACAAAAGGGAGCTTTGAAAAAGGAGGTATAGCTTCAGACTTTCCCTTTCTGCACCCTATGAGACCAACAGGATACAGGGGTGGGAGGAGGCCAACCTGCTCAGTGAGGGCCTAAGCTCTAATGAAGTCAGCAGCTGATGGTCTGGGGTAGAGAGTGGCTTGGGAGCACCTCTTCTTCCTCTTATTCAGTGATTCCATAGTACAGAGTGTCTGAGAGGAGGAGGTAATAACAGTATAGTTGGAATGCATTATAAACCTGCATCTTTGTGTCCACGCCTGCACTTGAGCATCAACACTGCACTGTAATCCTAGGCTTGCAGTTGCTAGACCTGAATCTCACAACCATGCTGGCGCACCCATTCGGCATTATTCTGACCACCTGACTCAGGTCTGCAGCTTGAGCTGTGTTCACACTGCAACATAACAGGCCTTGGCCCTATGTCACAGTTGGACTCAGGCTCTCATCACCCCACCACCACCGCTAGAAGTGTCCTGGGTCCTGAGTGCTTGCTGATTCAAGTCTGACCTGTGTGTGGATGGACGTTAGGCTTGGGTGCAAATATGAATCAGAGCCTAGGTTTACTGTGCAGTGTAGAAATGCCCTGGGGGGCCAAAACAACTCTGGGTGGAAGGAAAAGCAGCAAATGGCTTTATTTTAGGATAGGGATTGTATTTGGTTCTTCTGTCTACTATTCTGTTTTGCCACTGACTGGATTGGTAGGAGAAAACTCAAATGGTAACTTCCTCCTAACACAATTATTATATATCTTTCCTTTGGAAAAAGTGTATTTGATTTCCCTGTTCTCTTCCCTCCTCTCCCCTCCTCTCCAGTCTAAAATTAAATTGCAAATCTGAATGTATTGTGTGATCTGAAAATGTCAGTGGTTAATTGCTATCTAATAAGATGTACAAAGCACCTCACTACATGATTAATAATAGCTATCATGAAAACTGTCAGTCTGTGATTTACCATCATTAGTTAACATTGCTTTTCCTATTGTCATGCATAAGAGACATGCTACTATTTTGTTCCCCCATTGACAGGTTGGCAGAACACTTTGTTTTAATTTTATTGTCTGTAGGAGGAGGAGACCTATAGGTGTAGGTGGGTGTAGGCCCCAGGGCTGGGGAGAGGGGAAAGAAGCCTCTCTCCCCAACGGGGGTGGGATGGGGAGAAAGAGGCCTCTTTGCCTGCTGCAGCCCTGAATGCCCTAAGCTCCTCCATCACTGCCCGCCACCTACCCCCTATTTCCCCTCCCCACCCTACACATCCTCCAGGCCCACCCAGCGATGAGCTGCCAAAATCTTTGGAACCGATTCCCTACCGGGTCTTAGGCGGCACGGCTCCGGCAGCTGAAGGACCTGCCACCGAAGTCCCAGTAGGGAACTGCCCAGTGAGTATACCCCCCACCCATGTCCTGCCCCCAACTGCCCCCCTCAGAAACAGCAACTCATAACCCCTCCCACTCCTTGTCCCCTGACCATTCCTTCCCGAGACCCCCAACCCTAACTGCCTCCCAGGACCCCACCCTCTGCCCAACTTGCCCTGCTCCCTGTCCCCTGACTGCCCCAACTCCATCCACCACCACCCTGACAGACCCTTGGAACTCCCACGCGGCGCCTACCCAACCCCCCCCTTCCCCATCCCCTGACCGTCCCCCCAGAACCTCTGCCCAATCCAACCCCCACCACTGGCCCCAGCCTCTTACCCCTGCCGTGGCCAGGCCTGGGGTCAGGTTGGGGCTGGGCCGGGGCCGGACAGCGGGTGGAACCAGGCCAGGCCGCACGGCGCCTGGAGTCGTCCTTGTGCCCCGCCCCAGCTCACCTGCAGGAAGCTCTGCTTCCCGCGAATCAGCTGATTGGTGGGAAGAAGGGGAGGGGGAAAAGAAACTGGGGGGAGTGTCAGGGGAGGAGGCAGAGCTAGGTGAGCTGGGGCCAGAAGCAGGGCAGGGAGCTGCCAGAGATTTTGTTAAATTTAAAAACCTTTTTAGAACCGGGACAACCGGTTCTAAAAGGGCTTCTAAATTTAACAACTGGTTCCTTAGAGCTGGTGGGAACCGGATCCAGCTCACCACTGGGCCCAACTGTGGCTATGCCCCTGTGTGTTGTGTGCACATATTAAGAGGGAACACAAATGTACGTTTTACTTTTTTGTGTAGTTTCCTGGCATTTATTTGAAGAGTTGTATGTTGCTGGAAATCAGTCTTGTGTTTTCAAAAAGAAATCCTCTTGTTTAGTGTCAACTACACCATTTAATTCAAAGCGCTTCTCAAGTGTCACTATGAAAACTAGAAAACTTTTCTTTGTCATTGCATTCACTTCGTCCCCCAGAAGTAGTATTCAATACATCTTTCCTTGTAGCTGTGAGATAGCTATAGTTTTCTGTTTTAATTTTTCTTAGCATGGACTGGCTTGGTCAATATACAGTGTTTTTAAACCACATTACTGAACTTTCATTTAAGACAAGCATATGCAATTAATATTAGCTAGACATTAATGTATATGCTTTTACTTACTAAATGGAACTGTAGGACGTGGCTATACCATGAAGTACTTAATTTAATAATTAATGGAGATATCTATCTTCTAGAACTGGAAGGGACCGTGAAAGGTCATTGAGTCCAGCCCCCTGCCTTCACTAGCAGGACCAAGAACTGATTTTGCCCCAGATCCCTAAGTGGCCCCATCAAGGATTGAACTCACAACTCTGGGTTTAGCAGGCCAATGCTCAAACCACTGAGCTATCCCTCCCCCCCCATGTAAACATATTGTGTGTAATTGTAACCCTAGTTGGTTAACCCTAAAAATTACCCTAGTTGGTGAACTACCTAGTCTCAGAAGCCACGGATTGAATGGGTGTAGGGAATGAACTATTAACTCTTGCTATTAAAGCTTATCTTGAGTAAGATTTAAAGATGTGTTGTTAGCTAACATATTCTGAAGCCTAGTGTAGACTTTGTCATATGCTAAGCCTAGGCTTCAGCTTGACCAGTTTAGCACGTTAGTGTACGCTGCCTTGTCTACACTAGGCTTTTAGAATATTAGATAATGATCATATTTTAACTAACACATGAGGCTGTGGAGGCCATGTCTCCAGACCGAGGTTGAGGAACTTTGGAGAGTCAATGTAGGATCTTACATAATCACTGTCTGCGCTGTATCTCTTCTGTGAGTAAGTGGCATGTCTCTAGTGCTGCCAAGTTGGAACATCCGATGTGTGCTAAATTCACTTTTAAAATACCTAATGTAAATCAAGAGCAAACAATGCCTAATTTAAATCATTTGGGACTATATTTTTGGTAGAGTAGCCCAGATTATTTAAGCAAAGAAGTCATCTCACTTAGTTATATTTTTATGACTGCATACTATGATTACCGATACACAAATGTAATGGCTGTTTGCGCACTTCTATATAAAAATATATTCAGTTCACATACTTTAAATAACCCTGGGTAAGATATTAGTACTAAAGTGTTGACTTGTAAGTAGGAGGCAAATTATATGTTGTAGTGTTATATAAAACTGACTCACATGAGTGGGTGAGAATCCCAAGAATATCAGGGCACTCACACTAGTGAAGGCAACATATGAGCTTCAGAGTAACATACCTCTGAAAAGTATGTTTCCAACAGATTGCATAAGGCTTGTGTTTATTGAAGAAAACTGCATTATTTTTTTCATAACCTTGGTGAAAAATCACTTTACTACTAGAACTTGTTAAAGTGCTTTTGCTTCCCCTGCCTTTCTTTCAGAAATATACATACCAGTACAGGGCTTCTGTTCTCCCAAAGTTGCTGTAGTTCTTGATTTAAGAAAAAAAAATCAGTAAATAACTTACTAAAATTAATCAGAAGCTTAATTTGGTTGTATAAATAGCTACATTAGTTTAAAACTTGATAATGGCTATAAACATTTATTTATGAAGGGGACCGAAGCTAACTGTCCAGGTTTAAAAAGAAACTTCCTTTATAAGTATGTTACTCTGAAGTTGTTTATTATGGGGATTCTCGCAATATCCCCTGATGCATGAGGAACTAGCCACTGTCAGATAGAATGCTGGGCTAGATGGACCACACGTCTACACCATATGATTATTCGTATGCTTATAATATGATAACGTGTACAGTTAACTAGATACAGGTTGTATTGTATTGTCTGATTTTGATTGTAAATCTGAAGAGACAGCCATTGTGTGGTTCCAAACACAGAAACTGCTCTATTTAAGGGGAAAAAAAGGAAAAGACTCAGGTGTATTTAAGGCATAATGTTAACAGGCCAGAGTGCTTTAAATCAAGATAACTACTGTTAACAGTATTTCTGTAGGTATGTTGCTCTTAAAACTTCTCTTGTGAAATTCCTGTAATTACCTACTAACCTCTGCAGATGATATGTGGTATCTTTGCCACCCAATCTGTTTTCATAGTGTTCACATTTATGAGACTACATTTGATGTATATTGTTGTAGGGTACAGTCCAGTGTTGCAATGTGTTTACTGGGTCTCTAGTTAACTCTCACATGCCCAGGAGTTTCAAAATATCATTGCCTTTTTGGCGTCTGCTATAGTAAGGCATTCTAGTTCTTTAACATAAAATGTTGGCTTTGCCCTCTTGAGTACCAGCAGTTGCTTTCCTGATTAGCAACACTTCAGAAAGAACTCCCTCTACCTTTTCGTACTCAGGCCTTTTCTGCCGCTGGAGTTGCAGAGCTAGGTTGTAGATTCCTTCCCTTTTCCTCCCACCTGCTTGGTTAATTCCAAGCCCAATCCAGTTCTCAGAGGATTCAGTGTTTGGACAGCCTGCCAGCACTTCCTGCTCTGTGCAGGTCACTCCTCACAGGGAACTGCCTAAATCCTGGAATGCCTCACACCTTCTTGGCTCTTCAGATTGAGCTACATGCTTGCCTTTTATCCTATAGCCTTGTCACATGACTGTCAACTGACTTTCCCTCTTCCCATTTCCTATCAGGGCTTGCTTCAGCTTGGTCACATGATACTTCCAGGGGAATTCAGCACCCAAAATGCTTGGTCTTACAGGCTCAGAGTCTTGGAACAGGACTGGCTAACGCTGGACTACAACTGTTTCTAAAGGGATAGACTGCTCTGTTACATATACAAAGAAAATATGAGCACAAAATTCTCATTTCCTTCCTCACTGAGCCCAATTATTATGCAATAGGGCTGTAGGACAGGAGTGGGCAAACTTTGCCCTGAGGGCCACATCTGGGTATGGAAATTGTATGGCGGGCCATGAACATTCACAAAATTGGGGGTTGGGGTGCAGGAGGGGGGTAAGGGCTCCAGCTGGAGGTGAGGGCTCTTGGGTGGCCAGAAATGAGGAGTTCGGGGTGCAAGAGGGGGCTCTGGGTTGGGGCAGAGGGTTGGGGGGCAAGGGCGAGGGCTCTGGGGTGGGGCTGGGGATGAGAGGTTGAAAGTGCTCCAGGCTGGGACCGAGGGGTTTGGAGGGTGGGAGGAGCATCAGGGCAGGAGGTTGGGGTGTGGGAGGGAGGCAGGGGTGCAGGCTCTGGGCGGTACTCCCCTCAAGCAGCTCCACGAAGCAGTGGCATGTCCCACCCAACAGCTCCTATGTGGAAGCATGGCCAGGCAGTTTTGTGCACTGCACCGTCCGCAGATGCAACCTCTATAGCTCCCATTGGTTGCGGTTCCCAGCTAATGGGAGCTGCGATGGCAGTGCTTGGGGCAGGGGGCAGCATGCAGACCCTCCTGGCTACCCCTCTGCATAAGAGCCGGAGGAGGGACATGCTGCTGCTTTTGGGAGCTGCACACAGCCACAGCATGCGCGGAGCAGGGCAAGCCCACAACCACACTCCCCAGCAGGAGCTCAAGGGCCAGATTAAAATATCTGATGAGCTGGATTCAGTCCATGGGCTGTAGTTTGCCCACCCCTTCTGTAGGAGCTTACTGTTAACCTACCGGATCACTACAGCATGCTTGTACGTCAGGGGTAATTCTTAAATATGGATATCTTAATTTTAATAAATGTATGTACTCTGATTTCCACTGCAAATGAAACTTTTCATTTTAGGGCTTTACTATTTTAATGTGAACATTTCTCTCTTTTCTGTGTGTCTTCCTGCCTTCCCATTTCCCCTGTTCTTTCTTCTCAAAGGAACTCCCAGAGCTCTAAACTTTAAAAATAGTGTCATGTACTCTGTCCGTGGAAAGTTGGGCCATCTCTCTTTTGAAATGTAGTCTCCCTGCACAGGCCAGCACAGCCAAAAATGTGCAACTTTGCTTAGTGTTTCAACAGTTAGTACACATGACTTACTCCACTCAAGCAGGCCTTGCTTGTGTGACAGCAACCACTCTCTGAAATGACACTCAAGCAGCACAAAATGATTGGATTAGCAAGTAGAGAATTACTGGATCCCTGCTACATTATATCAGCAGTCCTCAAGCTACAACTGTATCCCCTGACAGGCCAGCTAGCTTGAGCTTTCAACACCACTTAACTTATGCTAGAGATTTTTGTGTGTGGATGAAAGTTGGGTTGGGGCAGAACTTGAGTTCTAGTTCCTGTGCACAATGCAGTGAAGACAAGTCCTCAGTCACTTCTGCAGATAAACTGATGAAAGGTATATTTTGTAAATTGTGTGGAATTCTTCTACTTGGATAGGGGAAAATTCATGATTCCATGCTCAATGTAAAGTCCTCTGTTTTAGTCCTTTGTAGGTTGATGAACCATTCACAGGACCATCCTTATTTTAGAGGGTGTCTGTCTTCTCCTAAGAAACCATATAATCAGAAATATTTAAGCACTTGTAATCTGCTAGTGCATCCTACAGACCGTGGAAGTAGACAAAGTTCCTCCCTTAGGATCTTGGAATCTAAGAATGATGCTATGAAAAGGGACACCAGATGACTATGCTGGGAGAGAGTAATCTCTCTCTAGTTGGCAAGAAAACATGACATTTTCAATACTCTCGCGACATCTTTAGTATTGCAAGATAATCTTGGTTTATCTGGTTTCATGGCCCAGTAAGTGCACTGGTCCATGTGGTTTAGCATGACCCCTTAAACCAGTGGTCCCCAACCTTTTCGTCTGGCGGGCATCAGACAAAGGACCGTGGCGGCGGTCAAGCACCTGCCAAAATGCCGCCGAATTTCAGCGGAATTTTGGCGATGGAACCTCTTGATGACGTCGCTTGTCGGCAAGCAGCATCATCGAGAGGCATCACTGCTAAAATGCTGCCAAATTTCGGCGGCATTTCGGCAGATGCTTGACTGCCGGCCAGTACGCTGGCGCATTTGGCACCGCGTTGGGGACCCCTGCCTTAAACGGTATTGTTAGATGTATTTAGAGCAAAGTTTCAAAAGCACAGTGATGGAGCTTAGTGAAACCTTAAGGGAAGGAAACATTTAAATGAGTTTGTGAGGAGAAAGATTAGCCTTAGTTATGGAACCTATGTATGCGCTTGAGACATCAATGTCCTGGTGCACCTCACTCTTTTCCCCACATACATGTACACTTGCCATGCTACCTGATCAGGCAAATCTTTCTTTTTAACTTTTGGTGTCTGTATTTTAATGGTGGACTTCAGACTTTGCTTTATTATTCTAAAGTAAACACATTAAACAAAAATAACACTGTTGTCCCTCACATCACTCTGCATGCCTTCTTTTATGAACTGAATTCCTGAGTGACATCACTGTGTATGGAGCCGTTGTTTATCCTACCATTACAATGGTACACCAGCATGTGCAGTAAGTAGGTTGGAGTGAGATTCTAATGCTTGTTGTTGGAATAACAGCCAACTTCTCAGACACGTGCACAGAGATTCCAGCACTAGTCACTGAATCTCTATGAAAGCGGATACAGCCTTTAAAATAATAATTAAAAAATCTTCTTTTTTTTCTTAAAAGACACGGAAGTTGTCTATCATTGACCATAAAGTTCTCAAAACGGTTGGACTGGATTACTAAAGAAGACGTGTCCAAGACATCTAATACTGTTCTTCCTGCTTTCCTGAAACTTTTTTGGCCATGTGGACTGATCCTATAACAGGATATGAAACTGAGTGTCTCATAGCTTGTATTTGCATTTTTGGATATAGTTATTACTAAGGTGTCATATGAACAGATGGAATATGAATGATGAAGCCTGAATTGAGTAACTACCAGTGGAGAGGAAATGACTAATTGAACTTCAAAGAACAAGAAGTCTGTCTTCTTGCAGTCAAAATATGTGAACTAGAAATACAGATTTGTATCTTCACTTGTATCTGAAGTTCTGTTTCTCCTACTTAGACAGCATGAAATTTTTATTCTAGTGTTGGCAGCTAGCCTGAATACATTAATATAGGAGATACTGAAGTGAAAGCTTTTAGCTTAAAAGAGATTTCCCTTTGAAAAGAGTGTGTAATACTAAATAGAGGTCTTTAAGTCATAAAGCTATGATTTGTGTGTCTCATGAATTCTATATATTCAGGCTACAATGACAGGTGAGTGGCTATATTTTTCAGTATCATTCCAAGTGATCATAAATTGGAGGAGTTGCAGTACAAAACATTCAGTACTTTCTTTCACAGCAATGGAATACATGACTTCCACGGCATGGCTTCACTTTCCTTGTCCCAGACTCTACTGGACAAAATCAGTTCTCAGACCTAGAGATCTTAATCTGTTGGTGCTATATTAGCTGTGCACAAATTGAAAATTCTGATTGTGGAACAATGAACAGTGTATTGGGGTTGAATCCTTTAAATTAGTGGTTCTCAACCAGGGGTCCGGAGCCCCCTGGGGGGCTGCGAGCAGGCTTCA
Organism: Chelonoidis abingdonii; assembly: GCF_003597395.2. Classification (NCBI taxonomy): domain Eukaryota; kingdom Metazoa; phylum Chordata; order Testudines; family Testudinidae; genus Chelonoidis; species Chelonoidis abingdonii. Next base: position 62,553,914 of record NC_133778.1, read on the forward strand.
GGGGGTCCGCCAAGCAGGACCAGCATTAGACTCGCTGGGGCCCAGAGCGGAAAGCCAAAGCCCCACTGCATGGGTCTGAAGCTCTGAGACTTGTCATCCGGGGTTGAATCAAAGCTTGAGCAATGTAGCTTCATGGGGCCCCTCTGTGGTGTGGGACCCCAGGCATTTTCCCTGTTTGCTACCCCCTAATGCCAGCCCTGGCTTTTATATGCAGAAAAAACAGTTGTGGCACGCATGGGCCATGGAGTTTTTATAGCATGTTGAGGGGGATCTCAGAAAGAAAAAAGGTGAGAATCCCTACTTTAAATTATTTTTAGCTGTAATCTAATCAAAATATATTCTATTCCCAATCTTTTATTAGTTCAATGCTAGAAAATTAGATTTCTCGTAATACATGGTTATCTATTTTCACCTCTCTTTCAGGATCTCATCTGAAGTGTCATATCAAAACTTCAATTTATGCTTGAGTCTGAATCAGCAGTTTTCAGACTACACTAGAATCTCAGAGTTACAAACACCCTCAGGAATGGAGGTTGTTCAAAACTCTGAAATGTTCATAACTCTGAACAAAATGTTTTGGTTGTTCTTTCAAAAAGTTTACATCTGAACATTGACTTAATAAGAGCTTTGAAACTTTACTATGCAGAAGAAAAATGGCGCTTTTAACCATCATAATTTAAATGAAGCAAGCACAGAAACAGTTTCCTTACCTTGTCAAATCTTTTTTTAAACTTTCCCTTTATTTTTTTTAGTAGTTTACATTTAACATATTACTGTACTGTATTTGCTTTTTAAAAAAAATTGTCTCTCCTGCTGCCTGATTTCATACTTCTGGTTCCAAATCAGGTGTGTGGTTGACTAGTCAGTTCATAACTCTGGTGTTCATAACTCTGAGGTTCTGCTGTAGTTTTCAAAATCAGCAACCTACTGGTGACATGTAGATTTGTACCTCTTCATATTCAAGCAGTGATGCATCCTGTTAATTGTAGCCTAATACAGCACTCAGGGATTTAGAGACTTTTCTGAGCCATAAACCAGGGTTTAGAGAAGGACAGCAAGCACTCACTAGGTTTGTGATTTTTTTGGCAAGTGTCTTTGGTCAAATATGCAGATAACTCCACAAGTGGATTGTTAGCACAAACACGGAGGACAAAACCAAATTACATGTGACATAGGGATTTGAACAATGGGAACTGCAGACAAAGAGAGAGCGAGCTTTAACAAAATGGGAAGATGTCACTGTAAAATCAAACATTTGCAGCAGGATTCTGTGTGAGGTCTGTATGATAGGTTATACAAACCCCACATTGGAGAAGATGGAATTAAGGAACATGTGCTCCAGAAACCTGTGGTCCTTACCAGTGTCTCATACTGTGCTATTAAATATGCTATGTAGAGGTCTTGTATTATTAACACTGCATTACTAAAATTTAATTACCCTCACATTTATAATATAGTATCTACTGTACTGTGGAGTATTGTAAGATTACTTGCCTGCACTTGTCAGCATAAATGAGTGTCTGGGTTATAAAGTTTTGATATCGTTTACAATGAAATATGCTATATAGGTGCAATATATTGTTCACTGAGATTTAAAATGGCACGTTGTTTCAGAATGCACGTTTGTTCTGTAACTAATTGCTATTGTTTTGCTCATTTTCTGAATCCATGTAGTCAGTATAAAAAAAAAAATCAGAGTTGCTCGACAGAGACTGCCACAGCATGAGAATTAATTAGAATGTGTGTACTTGTCTTATAAATGGATGATTAATGTACAGAAGCAATTTTGGAAAGAAGTCATTAAAATGAAGATTTCCTTTATAAATCCTATGGTCAAACTACATAAATTTCAGTCCAGGCAATTAACAATCAATGACATGGACAACATTAATCACTAATTTTTAAGTGAGTGAAAACTGAACTGATTGTAACATTAAGATAGAATTGTGTATTAGTTGACCAGCAAATAAACATGCTTTCTAAGTGCATATTAAATACACTATTGGCCAGGCACTGAACTTCTGTTAGAAGATTCTCTTCTATCCTCAATTTTTGTTACTCTATATTTAATGTATAAAATGAAAAATCTTTAAGGCCCGTAGACATGTCCAGTAATTAAAATCCAATTTTTTCAAAAGCTATGACTGGTAAATTGTTTGCTCAACATGAAAAATCTTTAAACACTGCTTAGACAATACATGTATGAGTAAATCTGTTTCTGTTGATGGTTCTAAGAAAAGTAATAGAGCTGAATTCTACATTGGCAGGGTGCATCTTATTGACCATTATGGAAACCTTTAAGTCAGTGGGATTGCCAGGATCTTTAATCATTTAAAGGCAGAAAAGTGACTGTTTCATGTGCAGAAAGAATGTGCTTCTATGGAGGAAAGATGCCAGTGCCCCCAAGGAATACCTTTCTTATTTTTACCTGACACTGAAGACTAGGTTTGCCTTTTAAAATGAGAGTTTCAATACCATAGTATAGAATGTACATATTTCTCACTAGTGCATTCAACATTCATTCTGAGCCTCAAGATTGCTTATGGTATGTGCCCATGAAGATATTAAAAAATCCTCTGAGGGCTTCTCTGAACTGGTAAAGTGCATTAGTGGGGTGTGATTTGGAAGGGCTCTAACTACCCCATAAAGACCCTGCTGGCCTTTAACACAAACTAAGCACCATTTTAAAGCATGCCAACAGAGTTTACGTGGGGCTGTTAGAGAGGTGTGATTTGTAAAGTGCTCTAATGCGCTTTGCCAATATTGTGTAGGCAAGCCTGAATATTTCATCCAAATATGAAACACAAAAATAAAAAAATAGTGTGGATGCTAGGGTTGCCAATCCTCCAACATTGGCCTGGAGTCTCCCGGAATTGGCATTGATCTCCCGGTGGCTATTGAAAAGAAGGTTTTAATAGAATATTTTAAGAAAATGACATTACGTCATGTTGGAAAAAAAATATATCTCCCGAAATAGCTTCAGTCAGAGTTGGCAGCCTTAGTGGATACACATCTTCGTATAGAATCAGTACTCTCTTAATGAATACTCCTGAGTTCCAAATCGAGAGAATGGAGTAATATGGGAGACTTCCTTAGAAAATGTAAACTTTAAAATACTCGATATCAGGTATTAAACACGCATTTACTAGTGTTTAGGCATCAGTTACTGGAAAAGATCATTCATGAGAAATGGAACCTGCAACTGAATTGAAACTTTGGGTTATAATCTATCAACAAGTTTTGTGTATGTGTGCATTATAAGCAGCGTTAACAGCAACACCCATTAATGTTACCCAACAGTTCCCATTATACAGTTGCTTTCAATTACGTACAACTCTGACAACCTTTAACTGTTTGGGCTGAAATTTTCCAGATGGGGTGTCGTCTTCAGGCTGATTGATTTTTGAGAATGAGGGGTACTGGGCGGGGGAGGGGGGGAGGCAGAAGGTTTTCATCCAACATGGTTTTAGCCATTACTGAGAGCAAGGCTAGGGAAAAATATGTTTTCCTCATGGTTAAAAAAAAAAAAAAAATGGCAATTTTTTCTTTGGGAATCTCTAGCACCTCCATGAGTTGGAACAAAGGTTTACATTTTACAGATGAGTAGCCTTTGCATCAGAGATTATATGCCTTTTGCCATTGCCATGAAAATCTGACCAATTTGGCTCAATTATAAACCTTTGAAAAAAATCACAGTTTACACATGCTCAGTACAGACTGGCTAGAGATTGGCAGTTAAATTCCCCAAAGAGTCCGTCCCCATTGGGCATGATAGAGGCTGGGGCTGCAAGATGCTGTACAAAACTTTCCCTGGAATTGCTGCTTTGAGCCAGACTGGAATCACGCACCAGACCTGAGAGCAGGCAGTCTCTCTCTCCTGTGCCCTCAATGTTCAACCAGGCAGCATGGAGAAGGGATATTTTCCAATAACTGCATAGTTAAAATGCAGAGGGAAGAACAGGTGGGGCAAAGGGGGATTAGGGAGTAGCTTGACACTAGGTTCCAGCTCTGCCAATGGCCCATGTGAGTATCATTAGCATGCTACTTGGAATTTCTGCGGGGTGTGGTCCAGTTCACTTTTAAAAACCTAAAATTAAACACCGTGCCTGAAAAATTTGCTAACTACAACCAAATCTAACTGTCAGATAATAAAAGCCCAAAGGTCAGAGGCCCCACCATTGAGGTCCAGGTGCAACTAATTTATCAATCCTAATTAAGGATGTAAATATTGTTTAAAAATATAACCATTTAATCAATTAAAAATGTTGTTTAACCAGTTAACTGATTAAAGAGTGAGGGGCTGGGGCTGCTTGGCCAGCCAGCATGGGGCTGAGGGTTAACAGGGTGAGTTAACGGTAACGCTTACTGAGTAACCGTTTAACTGCTTAATATTTTACATCCTTAATTCTAATAGCTGCTAGGAAGTCAGAGTGTGCTGAGATTTATACCAGGATGCTGCTGCAGAGCCTATTTGGGGGCTTCATCTTCCAGACTGATCTATAGTGAGGAGGTGTTCTGATAAATCTGAAGTTCCACCACCTCCAGTACTTCTGTGGGAGAGAGAGAGTTTTGTCTCTTCTCCTTTGTGTAGAGAGTCTCTTGATTGTTACACATGTACAAGCTGAAAGCCCATACTTGTCACACCGGTGTAATTCATAAAGTGTAAAAAAGTTGAAAATGGCTGAGAACTTAGAAATTGAATGGTAACGGACCACAAATTCCAGTGAAGATTGAACCTGGTGATATTCTAATTAATAAGAACTCTCAGCCATGCTTGTAGCTATTTCTGTTGCTTCACACTGACTCAGCAGACATTCTAGGTTTCAGAGTGATACACAGACCTCAAGAATTGTAACATTCAAAAACCAGTAGGAGAGCACTTCAGTCTCCCTGGACACTCAGTAACAGACTTAAAAGTGGCAATTCTTCAACAAAAAACTTCAAAAACAGACTAAAATGAGAAACTGCAGAACTGGAATTAATTTGCAAACTGGACACCATCAAATTAGGCCTGAATAAAGACTGGGAGTGGCTGGGTCACTACAAAAGGTAATTTTCCCTTTGTTGATACTCTCACCTTCTTGTCAACTGTTGGAAATGGGCCACATCCACCTTGATTGAATTGGCCTTGTTAGCACTACAAAAAGTAATTTTCCCTCTGTTGATACTCATCCCTTCTTGTCAACTGTTCAGAATAGGCCACTTCCACCTTGATTGAATTGGCCTCATTAGCACTGACCCCCCACTTGGTATAAGGCAACTCCCATCTTTTCATATGCTGTAATATATATACTGCTTACTGTATTTTTCACTCTATGCATCTGAGTGAAGTGGGTTTTAGCCCACGAATTCTTATTAGCCCAAATAACTTTGTTAGTCTCTAAGACGCCACAAGGACTCCTCATTGTTTTTGCTGATACAGACTAACACAGCTACCACTCTGAAATAGTCCTAATAGTAGCATATTGCTTAATATTATAAGCAAACAATCAATTTAGTGAAGTAACTAACATCAGACATCTCTGTCAAACATGATGGATAGAGGCAGGTAAGGGCATTGGCCAATGTGTAAATTGAGAGCAATATGAAATAGCTGTAATTTTATCATTCATTATTTTTACTGTATGTCTCAAAATCTGAAATTGCTATGTACTATCACACGCAACCTGGGATTGCAACAACATGCATATATTCTGAACAAATATTGTAGAATATATTATTTCTCACTGCGCTCTTGAAGCTAGTACTGGTCTTACTGCGAATAACACTAGATAGATAAATTCTGAAATGGAAACATTCAAGTTGATATATATTATAACATATATAAAGATAATATTTGTTTGTGGAAGATGAAAGTGGAAGTCAACTTCTGTTTCTACTGTAAAAGTGGCTGGAGGAACCTTCAGAACAAGTAGTTACTCCTGTTCACAGCTATCTGATTTTTCTGACAGCTAGATAAATAATATGTAGCTGAAGGGGTGGAGAACATTGCTTCATCCTCTGTAAAAGACACTAAAATAGAAGATACAAAGCTTCTATTGAACATGTAGATGGATATCACATTTAATGTAATGCTAGACTGTACCTCATTTAGTATCTTGTTCTAAACTCTAGCATAAATATATTTGATAAATGTGTTTTTAGAAGAGTTAACATTCTGGTCGTATTTATTACAGCATTCAATCTCTTTCTGGTGGGTTTCAATCATAGTATAGGTGACAATAAAGGTAGCTTTTGTTCTTAATCTACCAAGCCATTAGTCTGTTTTTTAATTATTAAATCTGTAGATAAATGCAATTTTAATTATTTTATCTGTTGTATTTACTGTTACATTTCCTTTTTTTGCATCTAGGTGTATGATAGCTGATGAGGTAAGTTATTTTCCATCTTCCTATCTAATATCACTTTTATTACTTTTAACCTTGTTAAGAACGTCTCTTTTCGGGGGGAGGGAAAGGGGTACGCTAGGAATGAGAGAGGCATCATTATTATAATGCTCATTAGATTCAATGAAGCTGCCTAAGTAAGGAAGTGAAAGTTGGAGTTGTGACTGCCTGGTTTAAAAGCAAATTTGAACAACTTGTTTTTAAAGATCAATTTTAATTGCTTATTGTGGATGTAGCTTCTCTCCTGAAAAATCCTTAAAATATTAACTTTACTTATGCAGTAGTTTTAAACAATTCTGTCACTGTGTAGATTGTTTATTTGTGGCTTAAAAATAGCAATCTTAGACCAAAGTGACACCTGTTTTAAACAAATAGTTGCAAATATGAATCTATGCAATGTGTATTTAATAAAGTAATACTTCTCGGAGAATGAAACAGTGATTCTTTGACTTCTTAGGGAAATATAAATTTTTTGGATATTACAGCATGGTGCCTTTGACTATGCTGTGTAACCAATCATGTCACTTGCATACTATATCTTCAAAGTACCAGATAGAGTCAAGGAAGAATTTTTTTGTTTCTCAGTATAGCTTGCAAAGTCATTTGTGGAGCTAGGAGCATAACTCATTGACTGTCTTACTCAGGTACACATCATTATGTTTATTATTTTAGTTTCTTCAAATTTCTAAAATATAACTTTAAGTGCCTATCTTGTCTACCTGTAAATTAACTCCCCCCTCCAATAAATAGAGGACTGCTTACCCTAATATTAACAGCTGTGGAGAAGATATGGGGGGAAATTGCATTTTGCAGAATGAAAGATTAACAAATGTGGGCACTGAATCAAGGTGGGGAATAGGGTTGCTGGGGTTCTCCAGCCTAGGGTGAGGGCCCGGGTAATAGCATGGAGTGATCAAGTGATAGAGATGCAAAGGCTTACAGTTAGATTTAATATCCCTTGGGCTCTCCAAGGGTTGGGGGCCCAGTAGCTTCTCTGAGTGATATTTTTAGGCCCCTAGAGCTTACCTGCCTAGAGTGAGTGAGCCCCCCACGCTCTACAATAATCCTGCAACCCCTCTACAACTTCTTTTTGGGTCAGGATTCCTACAACACTGTGAAATTTATCTTTACCAATCAGTGTTTCTCTTCCAGAAGAGGTTTCACATTATATTTGACTTACACTCAAATATACTGAAGGCCCAAAAACTTATTTCTAGGATCCTAAAAAAGAATTGTAGGCCACTAAAACCACCTTCTTCCATTGGATTAAGGGCTATATTTGTAAGGTATACTAGCAAGCAAGAAAACCTCTAGATGACTGGGGCTATTATAAAAGTGATACGGGCCCCCTTCTTCGAAGTTAGAGCTGAGATGATATCATGAGGAATATAGCACTCGATCCTCTCTTCACTCCTTCATCAAACATCATTTGATGGACCCATCCCTCTGTTACTTACCCCACCCTCTCTTAATGGCTCTTGGCCAAAGGAGGTTGTGCTGGGCTCATCAAGTAAGCCCACTTCACTACAGTACTGCAGCTTGTTGTTTTTGAACTGTTTTTATTATGGGAGAAGACAGGACATTTGAGAAAGGGATATTACTTAGTGGTAACTTTATCTTTCTGTTCTTCAATCCTGTATTCCTCCCTTTTTCTTACAGTTTCTTAATTTTGAATATGCTAGTCTGCTTCCTTGACTCTGGGCTATGAGGTTTGGAGGCTGGGTTTATATACCCACTGGGAGTTTGCAGTTTGCTCTTTGCGATCTTGCTTCCAGTAGGGGGAGCTAAAATGCTTGCTTTTATGGACTGTTCCTTTGTGGGATGTCAGAAGAGGCAGCAAATTGAAATAAAGCAAGGGTTAGCAATCTTTCAGAAGTGGTGTGCCAAGTCTTCATTTATTCACTCTAATTTAAGGTTTCGCGTGCCAGTAATACATTTTAACATTTTTAGAAGGTCTCTTTCTATAATTCTATCATATGTAACTAAACTATTGTTGTATGTAAAGTAAATAAAGTTTTTAAAATTTTTAAGATGCTTCATTTAAAACTAAATTAAAATGCAGAGCCCCACAAGACCGGTGGCCAGGAGTTGGGCAGTGTGAGTGCCACTGAAAATCAGCTCGTATGCCGCCTTTGGCATGCATGCCATTGGTTGCCTACCTCTGAATTAAAGACATTTAATTCTCCCTTTTCTGACATTACTCCAGAATTAATAAGAAGTCTTTAGTGAACTCCAGAGGCATTGCCCCAAACTCTTAATACAGAGCTGCTCCAGAAAGATGCAGTTCTCATTAACTCCAGTGCCAAAGTTTGAATTTTGTTTATTTTCACAGAATTACTTGCTGAGCCATAAATCAGTTCATCATCTAGAAAGGATGTATTGTGATCTACAAAATGGGAGGACATTTTCATAGCAAACTAGTCAAAGGAGATTTTTAAATGGTCACTTTAAAATGTTTTGGTAAAGTTCTAGAGTATTGATGGGACAAATTAATCTAAATAAAAGCCCAGACAGTTATATTGTTCATCTAAAATTTATGCAAGAGATGCATATTTCTACTTGTTTGATGCAAAAAATTCTCAAACTTGAAAATGTATTTTATAAACTCTTTAAAATCCATTTCTCTTAAATATAGTTTGACCATAAAACTTTTTTTCTTTTACATTACATCTTATAATTTTTACAGTTTTTTTAATTGACTCTATCTGCATACAAACCGGATACCATTCCATGTAAAACAATCAGATACAATTTGAGTATAATTTAGTAGAAAAAAGATTACTATAAATTGAGGTTAAACATCTGAAAGAATTGTCCAGTGGCTGAATATATTTTCTGTGGGCCTTTTGGAGCTCAAGAAGATGAAGATTTTTTGCCTCCCCTCCCCTACTAAATTCATTATGTGCTTGCTCCAAAGCCTATTGAAGTCAATTGGAGCATTTCTATCAGTTTTAATGGTCACTGGATCAGGCCCCAAGAACTTTTGACCAATTTATTTTGAATGTAATTGAAAACCATGCTTTGCAGCTTCTTTCCAGAACATATTAGCATGCCCCTTCTACTCATTTCTCCCTTTTACTGGTCTTCTCTTCCTCCGTTTTTTTTAACTCATCTACTTTGGGGCGTTATAAAAGATGTGCAGGTTATGCTCACTTTTCAAATGCAGATAATGACTTTACTTTTTTGTGTGTCTTTCTTAGATGGGACTGGGGAAGACAATCCAAGCAATTGCTATTTCTTACTACTATAAAAAGGACTGGCCTCTCTTAATAGTAGTCCCTTCATCTCTGAAGTACCCTTGGATTGATGAGATGGAGAAATGGATTCCAGAACTCTGTCCAGATGATATCACCATCATTCAGAACAAAACTGACACTGGGTGAGTGAAGTTTCATATTCTTCTCCACAAAAGTCTGTCGTGATTTGTTCAGTGAACGCCTGTAAATTACAAGAAATAAAAGCAAATGATGGTCTTGTGCACAAGACTGAGAGTTAGGCAACATGGGTTTTATTTCAGGCTCTACCAAAATTCATGTGTGACCTAAAGAAAGAAACTTAACTTCTTAACTTTTAGTTTCCCCATTAAATACAAGCTCCTTATCTCAGAGGAGTGATTTTTAAAATTTAGGCCAAGATTTTCAGTTTAAGACAGTTTTTAATCTCAAAAGCAACATTGTGATTTACAGTAATGTCTGGATGCACTTATAAAATGTCTTTCTTGGACAAGGAAAATTGCTCTTTCTGATGTCTGAAGAATGCCAGCAAATGACCTGACTACTCAGAGAGACATCTACTGCAGATATGACATCCAGGTTCCACTTGGAATTATTCAAAACATTTGTACCCTTCCCTGCGATGACCAAATAAGTCCAGCATAAAAATATCCTGGAAATATTTGAAAGTGCTGGAAAAAAGTATTATCATTCAATGTTGAGAGACAGTTGGCACTGACAATCAACAGAGATCAGCAAGAATGGTCTCAAAGGCTGTCTTTGGACTCTGAGTTCAACTGTTTCATTTGCAAAGGCATTGAAGCACTCTGTTTCATTGCAATACCTTGATGGTGCTTAGTATCTATCAGAAACCAAGATGTGGAGGATCTGGCCTACTGTCTAGAGCGACGGCAGTCTGGCCTAGTAGTAATCATGGTGGCAGCTGGGCCAGGAATGAGAGCCAAAGGTTGGAACCAGAGTTAGGATTCAAGAGCATGTTCAGAACAAAGCAAGAGTAGGGCTGAGAACAGGGCTGGAGCAGGCCAAGGGCTGTGGAGTCTGTCGCTGCTATCAGGCAGGGGAGAGTACCAAGCCATGAAATGACATGGGGCAGATTGAGCTGCTGTTTCTCCTATGAGACTTCTATATAGCTGCTCTAAAAGTCACTAGACCAGCCCTAGGCTGTGGATTGGTTAGAGGCTAGCACAGGAATAACTAATCACTGCATGTGCCTTTTATCAGGCTCTAGTTCAGGGATAATTCACAGAATCAATTCTGAGGGTGAAATTCAAACCAAGCCTACCTTGAAGTTCAGGTTGAAGATCCCATGTACAACTCAAACCATGCCTTATCTGTCTCCCAACTCTTGACCATAATAGGTCAAATCCAGCTTCAGTTTTTGCACTAAGTCACATCTCAAAGTTCAAGATGCTGTTGACTGTTGACCCTTGACCTGAACTTGGAGAGTCTATAGTTTTGAGTAAAATGTAATCTATTTCTTAAATATACTTATAGGACATTATTGAAGCTGTAATAGCAAGTAGAAGAGCCAAAATATATTTATTAAAAATAAGCTTAGCTGTAGGTTTTAACTGTTAAAGGCTTAGAGTGAGGTGTGGTGAAAGTTAGTATATGCATGACCAAAGGTTATGAAATTATACGTGCTTTGCCTAAGGTTAAAAAAATTAATAATATGTATTTTGTAATAGTTTAATAATGTATCTTGTGGTAGCCAGGTGAACCACAAGCAAACAGATGGTAACATCTGTTGTATTAATTTAGGTGGTTTTAATATAACCCAGTCACTGCCCAACATTAAACAGTGATAAACAAGTTTCGGCATTTGGTATATAGAGACTTCAGCTTACTTTAATACCATAGCAAATATATCATTAAAAATCTTCTTAACCTTTTATTTATTAAAGATTAAAAAAGAAAAACAGACCATTTGAAACTTAAAGTATTAAGTCTCGCTTTCATTTTAACAGCATCCCTTGTTCCCATTCCATTTAACTGAAGAGAGTTTTTAGAAGGAGAACCTCCCTTGTCTGACAGTCTCTTAGATGGTATCAAAGATGGTAATAACTGTCCTTTGGGGGTAAAAGAGAAGAAGGTAATTGAGATGGGCTGAAGCTACTTTTGTCGCTGTTGTTGTTAAAGTCCAATCCCGTTTCATCCCAGCTGATGCCTGGGGTTCAGCTGGAGCCAGTAGAGGTAGTGATATCATCTGGGTCCCTTTGGTCTGGTCTGGTCTGGTCAGGACAGCTCTCGGGATCAGGATGACAAAGATTCAGGGAGTCCAAGGAGATGGTGGGGGTGGCAGCCATGATGGTGAAGCTCACTCCAGTAGCCAGTTTTTCTCCCCAAAATCTCTTTCTTTAAGGACCCACAATGGGAGCAGTAGACAGAATAGCCCATCCCCTCATTGTTTTGTCCACCATTTAGGCCTAGTTTCTGATGCACCAATTTTGGTTCATTGATTTCTGGCTCCACACTTTTCTAGTTTGCTAAGAATGTTCTTAACATAGTCCTTGAGTTCTATTTACAGGCCTTTTTGTTTGGACTAATTCAGTCTTTCTGTCTCCCTTTTTCACCTTTTCACGTCAGCATTTGAGACACAGGTTATTGTGACATCTTATGAACTTTCACATCCTTTTTACATTTGAGCTCATAATTAGAGTAAATTTGACGGCCCAGTGATCACAACACATCTTAGGGACTTTTTGGAATAAGAGCTAACCACACTGACATGTTAAAATTATTGGGAAATAGACTGATGCAATGGTTAACTGTCAGAAATGTAATTATGGCAAATCAGAATACCACATATGAACAATCAAAACCCTCTCCCGCAATACCAGATATGAATAGGGGGCGAAGACTTGATCAGATATGGTTCCAGATGTATGTGGGTGGAATGAAAAAGGTGTATAAAAGGTTATGAAACCTATGCCTAGTTGGGAAATTGGGAATGACAGCGTTGGCAACTCCCAAAACTGTCATCTCCTCTTTTGGTGTGCATTACTGACTGTTTTTCTTGGTCTCCATAAGGTTGTAAGTATGCACAATGTAAGATTGTAAGTATGAACAGTACAAGAAACCACTTTATTATATTTATCTTAGATGTATAATTTTTTCTGTGATGTCAATTATATTTGTCCATATTAACTAACAGTTATAAAGTTTCTGTGTGTGCTTCACCAATCTCATCTTAATTAACTTTAAGTAGCTGCCTGCATCTCTAACATATGTTGCGAGTCAAATAGTTATCTTAGCATCAAGTTTGTATGTAGCTACCCACATGTTTGGGGTGTACTGAATTCATCAGCAGTACATTGAGAGGTTGTGATTCAGTCATTGGCATCCTTGATGCATTATCATGCATCATTGTATAATGTTATATGTAATATATCTGTTCTGCGAATATGAAGTGTTTAGAGAACTTTTCTGTGTAGTTTGCCATTGTTGCAGATGCTTGAACAGTTGATATTGGAGAATGTGGCATTTAAACCATTAGGTATAGCAGTTGTATTTGGCCTCATGCACACTTTCTTACTGGAGATTGTTTCTGTAACACTTTTTCAGTTTATTCACTTTCCTTTCTTCCTTTCTGGGTTAGTCCTGTTATGATAAATGAATAACCAAACCCTGGATTTTCTTTTCTAGGAGAATATCGACCAGCAAAGTGACAGTTTTGGGTTAAGGCCTACTAACTACAGATGCACAGACTTTAGTAGATACTTTGTACAAACAAAATTTCAAGGTAGTTGTGGTTGATGAGTCTCACTATATGAAATCCAGGAATGCAACTCGCAGCAAGATTTTGTTACCAATTGTGCAGAATGCTGCACGAGCAATTCTTCTTACTGGAACTCCTGCTCTAGGAAGACCCGAAGAGGTATTAAAAGTATTGCTCTTTTTTAAACGGATGGTGGTTCATTTATGAAGTATATCATTTTATAAGGCGTGTAGATCTATACAGTTACATTCACTGGAACATTCTGTTATTTTATGCACTTATTACAATATGAAAAATTAGTATCAGAAACCAGAAGAGGTGGCTTAATTTTGTGTAGTTATATTGGGATTTTATAAAATATATTTGTATTTTTGTACTTACTGTTTCAGGCTTATCAACAGTCAGAAAGATGACACTAGAGAGTAGCTTTTCAAGGAAAACTAATCTATTATATACATATATATAATTTTTGTGCTTAACTAATACCAATATTTGATAAGACTTGTTGGTTCACTTTGAATTCAGTGCAAAATAATACTTTTTATTTAGTTAACAAGTTATCAATAATTTATTATCTTCCCAACATGTGAAAAGAAAGTAGGTATGATATTTTTTACTTAATACTTTCACTGAACATTAATTAGTGTTAGGAATGCTCTAATAAAAACTGGGAAAAAAGCTCTGTGAATCCCTGAAATCTCTCAGTTCATGACACAAAAGGCTTAATACAGTTGCCCATCAAGAATTCTGTTCTAGGGTAGCAGTAAACAGTATAGGATTCAAGTCCCATTTCTTCAACATTACCAATGGGTTCAGAACAGTATCTATTAGGGCAGCATTATGTCCCGTAAATGTAAACAAACTTGTTTGTCTTAAATATTGGCTGAAGAAGAAGTAGAACTGAGTAGACTTGGAGGCTCTAAAGTTTTACATTGTTTTATTTTTGAGTGAAATTATGTAAAAAAAAACAAAAAAAAAAAACTTTAAAGTTGCACTTCCATGATAAAGAGATTGCACTACAGTACTTGTATGAGGTGAACTGAAAAATACTTTATCTTTTTTACAGTACAAATATTTGTAATCAAAATAATAATATAAAGTGAGCCCTATCCACTTTGTGTTCTGTATTGTAATTGTAATCAGTATATTTGAAAAATCTAGAAAACATCAAAAAATATTTAAATGATATTCTATTATTGTTTAACAGTGCTATTAAAACTGCGATTAATCATAAATTATTTTTTTTAATCATTTGAGAGCCCTAATTATATGTACAAGGCACTTCAGGTTTGGAACTGATAAAGAAAAAAAACAACTGATTTTCAGAGGCAGCCTGCTTTTTTTTAGAGGGAGGCCTATTGTGTGCTGCCTGCCCTTCTAACCTTTCTTAAACAAATTTAGAATGTTAATATAGTTTGAAAAGACAACTGCTCATTTGTTATCCACCCAGAGAAAAGAGAGTTGGTAGATAGTTGACATTAGCATAGAAACATTTAAAGGGGTATTTGGTCATTGAGAGGGCATGCAACTTCTTGCTCATACAGCAAAGGCAGCCCACTTGCATCATGAGGGTGGAAAAGGCAGGAAGTTTGTAATAGGAACTGTTCATGTTGCACATTGGGACCATTAAGTAGCAGAACTATCTGGCTTCAAAGAGAATTCCAAAGAAGTCTTTATTTGGCCAGTATTATTGTGGTAAAAACTCAAGCCCCTGAGAATGGAAGAGATGCCAATGGCTGGGAGGAAAAAAAACAAGTAAGTAAATTCTTCTTCGAGTGATTGTTCATGTCTGTTCCAAGCTGGTGTGTGCGTGCCACATGCACGCCAGGCAGAAGATTTTTCCCCTAGCAGCATCTGTAGGGTCGGCCTAGGCGCCCCCAGGAGTGGCACCTTCATGGTGCCCAATATAGGGCCCCGCCTACCCCTCATCCCTCAGTTACTGCCGGTGACAGCTCGCTCTTGCAGCGTGTGCCTGGCAGTGTCTGTCAGACTTTAGTTGTATATAGTTCTTAGTTCGTTAATAGTTGTTTGCCGTATAGTTATAGTTAGTTGGTTGTTAGGTCGTTTTCCCTTTCCCCTCCTGGGATATGCCCAGGTCTCCAGGGTTTAAACTCTGCGAGGCCTGTGGCAAGTTTATGCCCAAGAGTGATCCTCACTCTTCCTGCTTGCGGTGCCTTGGTGAGACTCACCAGAGGGAGAAGTGCCATATCTGTAAAGGTTTCCGCTCCAGAACTCTTAAAGACAGAGAGCAGAGACTGAAACTCCTGCTAATGGAGGCAGCATTGAAACCTCAATCTGATGTGGGACCCTCTAACCTGGCACCGAGCACCTGCTCCTCGGTGCACAGCACTCCAGAGTCAGTGGCGTGTGAATCGGGCCCAGCTAAAGACTCAAAATCTCTCCGGCACTGCCATGGGTCGACCTCAGTACGGCACCGCTCACCATCTCTGGTGCCAGTAAAAAAGAAGAGGCCAGTGAGGGACCACTCACCCCTCCTGAGATCTCAAGGATCGGCCACGCCCTCAAGCGGATTGGGACAGACTGCCTGTTTCTTGCCCCCACCCAGGGTTTGTCGGCTCCTGTCCAGTCCAGGAAGCCCTCGCCCTGTGAGATTTCTGTGTAGAACACTCAATCCATCTACAGGCATTGTATCTCCCAGGGATTCAGAACGCACTTGCAGACAGCCTCAGCCAGACCTTCCATGGCCACGAATGGTCCCTTCGACCAGATGTGGTGAACTCAATCTTCTGATTCTGGGGCTTTCCCCAGATAGACCTTTTGCCACTCGTGGCAACAGGAAGTGTCAGGCATTCTGCTCCCTCAGAAGTCACAGCCCAGGGTCCATCGGGAGTGCCTTCCTTCTCTCTTGGGCAGACCACCTGCTCTATATCTTTTCACCTATTCCGCTGGTCCACAGAGTGCTCCTCAAGATCCGCAGGGACTGGGCTCGAGTTATACTGATAGTGCCGGCGTGGCCACGCCAACACTGGTTCACCTCGCTCCTGGACGTGTCAGTAGCAGCTCCAATCCCCCTCCCCATGGTCCCGGACCTCATCACACAGGACCATGGTAGACTCCGGCACCCAAATCTAGAGTCCCTTCACCTCACAGCATGGATGCTCCATGGCTAAGCGCTGCGGAGCTGTCACGTTCAGACCAGATCAAGCAAATCCTCCTGAGTAGTAGAAAGCCCTTCACCAGAGCAACGTACCTTGCCAAGTGGAAACGATTCTCCATCTGGGCAGAGCAACGTCATCAGTTGCCTCTCCTTGCCCCCATACCGTTCATACCGGACTACCTCCTGCACCTAAAACATCAGCATATGTCCTTATCAGTAAGGGTCCATTTAGCTGCCATCTCCGCCTTCCACTCGGGCTCAGATGGGTTCTCAATTTTTACAAACCCTATAGTGAGTTGTTTCCGTAAGGGTTTGGACAGGCTCTTCCCACACACTCGTCAGCCAGTCCCAGGCTGGGACCTCAGTCTAGTACATCTAGACTGATGTGACCCCCATTTGAACCATTGGCCACCTGCTCTCTGCTGTACCTTTCATTCAAGGTGGTGTTCCTTGTAGCACTTACCTTGGCCCGAAGAGTTTCAGAGCTCAGGGCCCTAGTGTCTGAGCCTCCTTACACAGCTTTCCATAAAGACAAAATCCAACTTAGACTTCACCCTGCTTTCCTCCCTAAGGTTGTTTCCCAGTTCCTCATGACCCAGGACATTTTCCTCCCAGGGTTCTCCCCCAAGCCACACTCCTCCGATAGGGAGCGCAGGCTAGATGTAGTAGGGCCTTAGCTTTCTACATAGAGAGAACTAAGCCGTTTCGAAAGTTCGTCCAACTTTTTTTGGCCGTGGTGGACAGAATGAAAGGTTCCCTGTTTCCTCTCAGTGTATCTCGTTGTGGATCACATCTTGCATTAGGGAGTGTTATGGCCTGGTGAAGGTGCCTGCCCCACCGATTACTGCCCGCTCCACAAGGGCACAGGCCTTTTTGGCGGCGTTCCTGGTGCAAGTTCCTGCTCAAGAGATTTGCAGGGCACCTACATGGTCCTCAGTACATGCATTTACGATGCACTATGCATTTACACAACAGACCAGAGATGATGCGGCCTTTGGGCAGGCCGTGCTTCAATCTGTACATAACTCCGACTCCAGCTCCTGAACTGTGGCTTGTGAGTCACCTGCTTGGAATGGACATGAACAATCACTCGAAGAAGAAAAAACGGTTACTCACTTTCTCGTAACTGTTGTTCTTTGAGGTGTGTTGTTCATGTCCATTCCAATACCCAGCCTCCTACTCCGCCATCAGATTAGCCGGCAAGAAGGAACTGAGGGGTTGAGGGGTTGGCGGGGCCCTATATTGGGCGCCAGGAAGGCGCTACTCCGGGACACCCAGGCCGACCCTACAGATGCTGCTAGGGGAAAAACTTCCAGCTGGCATGCACGCTGTGCGATCACACCTTCTTGGAATGGACATGAACAACACATCTCGAAGAACAGTTACGAGAAAGTGAGTAACCATTTATCACTGTTGTAAAAACTACATTATATAATATTCCCGAGGGAATTCTGTGCAAAAAAATGAAAAATTCTGCACTAAAAAATTAATTCTGCTCACAATATTTAAAAATTCTGCAAAATTCTGCATTTTTGTCAAAATAACACTATATAATCACATAATTTTCAATTATTTGCTGACAAATATTTTGAAATATATTACCAAAATATCAGAGGGGTAGCCGTGTTAGTCTGGATCTGTAAAAGCAGCAGAGAATCCTGTGGCACCTTATAGACTAACAGACGTTTTGGAGCGTGAGCTTTCGTGGGTGAATACC